>NC_044560.1:99460627-99508644 GCF_007565055.1 Rhinopithecus roxellana | reverse complement strand
TGTTAGCAAACAAGGTTCCAAGAAGGAATGGTGGACTCTGTTGTGATGCAGTAACACATCAGAAAGCAATCTCTCAGAATGTTCGCCCATAGTTATTAGTGAAGATATTTACTTTTTCACCATGGGCCCCTATGGGCTCCCAAATATCACATTGCAGATTCCACGAAAAGAGTGTTAGCAAACTTCTTCCAGAAGTGTAAGTTTATAAGTCTGTGAAATGACTCACAGATCAGAAAGAAGTTTCTCAGAAAGCTTTCTTTCATCAGTTTTTAATGGATGAAATGTCCTTTACAGCGTATGCCTCTGTGCGATCCAAAGAAGCCCTTCTCAGGTTCCTCAAAGAACAGTGTTAATGGACTGCTCCACGAAACATAATGTAACTCGTGAGATGTATTCACACATCACCAACAGTTTTCAAGAAAGCTTCATTCTGTTTTTCATCTGTTGGATATTTCCTTTGTCACCGTAAGGTCATTGCGGCTATGAAGTATCTATTGCAGATTTCCAGAAAACTGTGCTAACAAACTGATTCACTGAAGAGAACGGTAACGCTCTGTGAGTTGCCATTCACAATGGCAATGCAGTTTCTCAGAAAGCTTCTCTTTAGTTAGTATGTGAGGATATCCCTTTTTCACCATGGCCCCTATGGGCTCTCCAAATATCACTTTCCCAGATTCCACGAAAAGAGTGTTAGCAAACTGCTTCCTGAGTGTAAGTATAAGTCTGAGATGAACTCACCGATCAGAAAGAAGTTTCTCTCAGAAAGCTTCTTTGACGTTTTTGAACGGATGAAATTTCCTTTATCAGCGTAGGGCTCAATGCGATCCAAGGAAGCCCTTCTCAGTTCCTCAAAGACAGTGTTATGGACTGCTCCACGAAAAATAAGTGTAACACTGTGAGAATGAATTCACACAATCACCAAAAGGTTCTAAGAAAGCTTCTTCTAGTTTCATGTGTGGATATATCCTTTGTCACTGTATGTTAATTGCGCTATAAGTTTCTAATTGCAGATTTCCAGAAAACTGTGCTAAACAAGCTGATACACTGAAGAGAAACTTGAAAACTCTGTGAGTTGGCATTCCCAAATGGCAATGCAGTTTTTCAGAAAGCTTCTCTTTAGTTGTTTTGTGAGGATATTTTCTTTCTTTTTCACACATAGCCCCTCAATGTGCTCCCAAATATACCTTTGCAGAATCCAGGACAACAGTGTTAGCAAACGGTTCCAAGAAGGGAAGGGTGGAACTCTGTGTAATGAAGTAACACATCAGAAAGCAATCTCTCAGAAAGTGCTCTGTAGTTATTATGTGAGGATATTTTCCTTTTTTCACCAGGGCCCCTATGGGCTCCCAATATCACTTTCCAGATTCCACGAAAAGAGTGTGTAGCAAACTGCTTCCTGAAGTGTAAGTTATAAGTCTGTGAGATGAACACACAGATCAGGAGAAGTTTCTCAGAAAGCTTCTTTCACGTTGTGGAACGGATGAAATTTCCTTTATCATCGTAGGCCTCAATGTTGATCCAAAGAAGCCCTTCTCAGGTTCCGTCAAAACAGTGTTAATGGACTGCTCCACGAGACATAAGTGTAACTCTGTGAGAGAATTCACACATCACCAAGAAGTTTTCTGAAGAAGCTCTTCTATTTCACCTGTGGACATTCCTTTGTCACGTAGGTTCATTGCCCTATGAAGTATCGAATTGCAGATTTCCAGAAAACAGTGGCTAAAAACTGATCACTGAAGAGAACGTGTAACTCGTGAGTTGCATTCACAACATGGCAATGCAGTTTCTCAGAAAGCTTCTCTTTATGTAGTATGGGAAGAGTATTCTTTTTCATCCATAGCCCTCAATGTGCTCTCCCAAATAACCTTTGCAGAATCACGACAACAGTGTTAGGCAAATGGTTTCCACAAGAAGGGAAGAGTGGAACTCGGTGTGATGAAGTAAACACATCAGAAAGGCAATGCTGCTCGAAAGTATCTCTGTAGTGTATTATGTGAGGATATTCCCTTTTCACCATAGGCCCCTAGTGGCTCCCAATAGTCACTTTTCCAGATTCCATGAAAAGAGTGTTAGCAAACTCCTGTCCTGAAGTCTAAGTTATAAGTCTGTGAGATGACACACAGATCAGAAAGAAGTTTCTCAGAAAGCTTCTTCACTTTTAACACGTATGAAATTTTCCTTTATCGCGTAGGCGGCATGTGATCCAAAGAAGCCCTTCTCAGGTTCCTCAAGACAGTGTTAATGGGACTGCTCCACGACAACAAATGTAACTCTGTGAGATGAATTCACACATCACCATAAAGTTTCTAAAAGCTTCATTCTGTTTTTTCATCTGTGGATATTTCCTTTGTCACCGTAAGTTCATTGCGCTATGAAGTATCTAATTGCAGATTTCCAGAAAACTGTGCTGAACAAACTGATCTGAAGAGAAACGTGTAACTCTGTGAGTTGCATTCACACATGGCAATGCAGTTCTCAGAAAGCTCTCTCTTAGTTATTATGTGAGGATTCCCTTTTTCACCATGGCCCCTATGGGCTCCCAAATATCACTTTCCAGATTCCACAGAAAGAGTGTTAGCAAACTGCTTCCTGAAGTGTAAGTTATAGTCCTGTGAGATGACACACAGATTCAGAAAGAAGTTTCTCACAAAGCTACTTTCTCATTTTGAACGTATGAAATTTCCTTTATCAGCGGGGTCTCATGTGATCCAAAGAAGCCCTTCTCATGTTCCTCAAGTCAGTGACAATGGACTGATACACGAAACATAAGTGTAACTCTTGAGATGTCTTCACACATCACCAAGAAGTTCTCAAGAAAGCTTCTTCTGTTTTTCATCTGTGGATATTTCCTTTGTCACCGTAAAGTTCATTGTGCTATGAAGTACTAATTGCAAGATTTCCAGAAAACTGTGCTAACAAACGGATCACTGAAGAGAACGTGTAACTCGGTGCGTTGCATTCACATTGGCAATGCAGTTCTCAAAGCTTCTCTTTAGATTATGTGAGGAGATGTTCCTTTTTCACCATGGGCCCCTATGGGCTCCCAAATATCACTTTGCAGATTCCACGAAAGAAGTGTTAGCAAACTGCTTCCTGAAGTATAAGTTATAAGTCTGTGAAATGACAACACAGATCAGAAAGAAGTTCCTCAGAAAGCTTCTTTCACGTGTTGAACGGATGAAATTTCCTTTATCAGCGTAGGCCTCAATGTGATCCAAAGAAGTCCTTCTCAGGTTCCTCGAAGAAGTGGTAAGGGACTGCTCCACGAAACAAAAGTGTAACTCTGTGAGATGAATTCACACATCACCAAGAAGTTCTACGAAAGCTTCTTTCTTGTTTTCATCTGTGGATATTTCCTTTGTCACGTAAGTTTCATTGCGCTATGAAATATCTAATTGCAGATTTCCAGAAAACTGTGCTACAAACGATCACTTAAAGAAACAGGTAACTCTGGGAGATGGCATTCACAAATGGCAAGCATTTCCGCAGAAAGCTTCTCTTTAGTTATTATGTGAGGATATTTCCTTTTCACCATAGCCCTCAATGTGCTCCCAAAAACCTTTGCAGAATCCACGAAACAGTGTTAGCAAACGGTTCCAAGAAGGAGGGATGGACCTCTGTGTGATGAAGTCACACATCAGAAAGCAATCTCTCCAGAATGTTTCTCCATAGTTATTATGTGAGGATATTTCCTTTTTCACCATGGGCCCCTATGTTCTCCCAAATATCACTTTGCAGATTCCTCGAAAAGAGTGTTAGCAAACTGCGTCGTGAAGTCTAAGTTATAAGTCTGTGAGATGAACCACAGATCAGCAAGAAGTTCTCAGAAAGATTTTTCACGTTTTGAACGGATGAAATTCTTTTACAGCGAAGGCCTCAAAGCGATCAGGAAGCACTTCTTCAGGTTCCTCAAAGACAGTGATAATGGGCTGTTCCACGAAACATAAGTGTAACTCTGGTGAGAAATTCACACATCACCAAGAAGTTTCTAAAGAAGCTTCTTCTATTTCACCTGTGGATATTTCCTTTGTCACCGTAAGGTTCATTGAGCTATGAAGTACTAATTGCAGATTTCCAGAAAACTGTGCTAAAAACTGATCACTGAAGAGAAACGTGTAACTCTGTGAGTTGCATTCACACATGGCAAGCAGTTTCTCAGAAAGCTTCTCTTTACTTATTAGGTAAGGATTTTCCCTTTTTCACCATAGCCCTCAATGTGCTCCCAAATATACCTTTGCAAATCCACGACAACAGTGTTAGCAAGCGGTTCCAGAAGGGAAGGGTGGACTCTGTGTGATGAAGTAACACATCGAAAGCAATCTCTCAGAAAGTTTCTCTGTAGTTATTATGTGAGGATATTCCTTTTACCATGGGCCCCTGGTTCCCAAATATCACTTTGCAGATTCCACGAAAAGACGGTTAGCACACTGCTTCCTGAAGTATAAGTTATAAGTTTGTGAGATGAATTTAAAAATCAGAAAGACGTGTCTCAAGAATGCTTCTTTTCCCGTTTGGAACGGGGAAATTTCCTCTATCAGCTTAGGCCTAGTGCGATCCAAGGAAGCCTTTCTCAGGTTCCTCAAAGACAGTGTTAATGGACTGCTCCACGAAACATAAGTGTAACGCTGTGGAGATGAATTCACACACAACCAAGATTTCTAAGAAAGCTTCTTTCTGGTTTTCATCTGTGGATATTTCCTTTGTCACCGTAAGGTTCATTGCGCATGAAGTATCTAATTGCAATTCCAGAAACTGTGCTAACAAACTGATCACTGAAGAGAAACGTGTAACTCTGTAGATGCATTCACACATGGCAATGCAGTTTCTCAGAAATCTTCTCTTAGTTATTAGGTGAGGATATTTCCTTTTTCGCCGTAGCCCTCAATTTGCTCCAAAATATACCTTTGCAGAATCCACGACAACAGTGTTAGCAAACGTTCCAGAAGGGAAGGGTGGAAATCTGTGTGATGAAGTAAAACATCAGAAAGCAATCTCTCAGAAAGTTTCTTTCTCTGTTTTTTATGTGAGGATATTTCCTTTTTTTCACCTTGGGCCCCTATGGGCTCCCCTAATATCACTTTCCAGATTCCACGAAAAGAGTGGTAGCAAACTGCTTCATGAGGCAAGGTTGAACTCTGTGAATATGAACTCACAGATCGAAAGAAGTTTCTCAGAAAGCTTCTTTCACGTTTTGAACGGATGAAATTTCCTTATCACAGCGAGGCCTCAATGTGATGCAAGGAAGCTCTTCTCAGTTCCTCAAAGACAGTGTTAACGGACTGCTCCAGAATCATAAGTGTAACTTGTGAGATGAATTCACACATCACCAAGAAGTTTCTAAGAAAGTTTCTTTCTAGTTTTGTTTCATCTGTGGATGTTTCCTTGTCACCCTAAGGTTCATTGCGCTATGTAGAATCTAATTGCAGATTTCCAGAAAACTGTGCTAACAAAACTATCACTGTAGAGAAACGGTGTAAGTCTGTGAGTTGCATTCACACATGCAATGCATTTCTCAAAGCTTCTCTTTAGTTATTGGTGAGGATATTTCCTTTTTCACCATAGCCCTCATGTCTCCCAATAACCTTGCAGAACCACGACAACAGTTTTAGCAAACGTCCAAGAAGGAAGGGGACTCTGTGTGATGAAGTACACATCAGAAAGCATCTCTCAGAAAGTTCTCCGAGTTATTAATGTGAGGATATTTCCTTTTTCACCATGGGCCCCATGGCTCCCAAATATCACATTCCAGATTCCACGAAAAGAGTGTTAGCAACACTGCTTGCTGAAATCTAAGTTATAAGTCTGTGAGATGAACACACAGTCAGAAAGAAGTTCTCAGAAACGTCTTCACGTTTTTGAACGGATAAATTTCCTTTATCTGCATAGGCCTCAATGCGATCCAAGAGCCCTTCTCAGGTTCCTCAAAGACAGTGTTAGGACTGCTCCACAACATAAGTGGTAACTCTGTGAGATGATTCACACATCGCCAAGAAGTTTCTAAGAAAGCTTCTTTCTAGTTTTCATCTGTCGATATTCTTTGTCACGGAGGTCATCGCGCTATGAAGTATCTAATTGCAGATTTCCAAAAAACTGTGCTAACAAACTGATCAATGAAGATAAAGTGTAACTCTGTGAGTTGCATTCACACATGGCAATGCAGTTTCTCAGAAAGCTTCTCTTTAGTTATTAGTGTAGGATATGTTCTTTGTCACCATAGCCATCAAAGTGCTCCCAATATATACTCTTGGCAGAATCCAAGACAGCAGTGTTAGAAAACTGTTCCAAGAAGGGAAGGGTGCAACTCTGGTGATGACGTAAACATCAGAAAGCAATCTCTCAGAAGTTTCTCATAGTTACTATGTGAGGATATTCCTTTTTCACCATGGGCCCCTATGGTCTCCCAATTATCACTTTGCAGATTCCACCAAAAGAACTGTTAGCAAACGGCTTCCTGAAGTCTAATGATAAGTTTGTGAGATGAACTCATAGATCAGAAGAAGTTTCTCAGAAAGCTTCTTTCTCATTTTTAATTGGAAGATGTTTTCCATTGCCCCATATTTCAAAGGTACTGGATCTATCTGTTTCCAGATTCCACACAAATTGGACTAGGCCACTGCCCACGAAATACAGCTTGCAAAAAACTTAGTGAATTGAATTCACACATCACAAAGCGTTTCTCAGAAGCTTCTTTCTTTAGTAAGACGATTATTTGTGGTCTGGAGCGCCACCGAGTTCCTATTGCAGATTCGTCGAAAACTCTGCTAGCAACGTCTCAGTGAAGACAATGATGGACATCTGTGGGCTGAATTCACCGAAAACGAAAGAAGTTTCTGAGAAGGCTTCTCTGTAGGTTTCTCTGAGGATAGTTCCTTAGTCACCATGCGATCACAATATCGCAGACATCAATCTGAGATTCCTCAAAATGAGTGCGAGAAACTCCCCCGACAAAGGGTGATAGACACTGTGGAAATGAATTCACATATCACCAAGCAGTTTCTCAGAAAGCTTGATTCCGCTTTCCGTGGAGGATTTTTCTTTCTCCTTCATTCTTCATAGCCATCTGAAATATCACTTCTCGAATCCACGGAAACAGTCCAAAGAAACGGCTCCAAAAAACACTGGGTAACTCTGTGAGATGAAGTCACACATCAGAAATCAATCTCCAGAAAGCTTCTCTCTAGTAATATCTGAGGATATTCCTTTATCACCATGGGCCCCAATAGGCTCCAAATATCACTTTCCAGATTCCACGAAAAGAGTGTTAGCAAACTGCGTTCCGGAAGTTTAAGTTATAAAGTCTGTGAAATGAACACACAGATCAGAAAGAAGTTTCTCAGAAAGCTTCACACGTTTTGAACGGATGAAATTTCCTTTATCAGCGTAGGCCTCAATGTGATACCAAGAAGCCCTCTCAGGTTCCTCAAAGACAGTGTGAATGGACTGCTCCAAGAAACAAAGTGTAACTCTGTGAGATGAATTCACACAGCACCAAGAAGTTTCTAAGAATGTCATTCGGGTTTTCAGCTGTGGATATTTCCTGTCCTCAACTGTAAAGTTCATGGCTATGAAGTATCTAATTGCAGATTCCAGAAAACTGTGCTAACAAACTGACACTGAAGAGAAACGTGTAACTCTGTGAGTTGCATTCACACATGGCAATGCAGTTCTCCAGAAAGCTTCTCTTATTATTATTGTGAGGATATTTCATTTTTCACGCAAGCCCCACATGTGCTCCCCAAATACACCTTTGTAGAATCCACGACAAAAGTGTTGCAAACGGTTCCAAGAAGGGAAGGGTGGAACTCGGTGTGATGAAGTAACACATCAGAAAGCAATCTCTCAGAAAGTTTCTCAATAGGATTATGTGAGGAGTATTTCTTTTTCACCATGGGCCCCTATGCGCTCCCAAATATCACTTCCGATTCCATGAAAAGAGTGTTAGAAACCTGTTTCCTGAAGTCAAGTTATAAGTCGGTGAGATGAACACACAGATCAGAAAGAAGTTTCTCGGAAAGCTTCTGTCACTTTGAACGGATGAAATTTCCTTTATCAGCATAGGCCTCAATGTGATCCAAAGAAGCCCTTCTGAGGTTCCTCAAAGACATGTTTAATGACTGAACACGAAACATAAGTGTAACTCGTGAGATGAATTCACACATAGCCAAGAAGTTTCTAAGAAACGCTCTTTCTGGTTTTCAACTGTGGATATTTCCTGTCACCGTAAGGTTCATTGCGCTATGAAGTATCTAATTGCAGATTTCCAGAAAACTGTCGTAACAAACTGATCACTGAAGAGAAACGTGTAATCTGTGAGTTGCATTCACACATGGCAATGCAGTTTCTCAGCAAGTCTTCTCTTAGTTATTATGTTGAGGATATTCCTTTTTCACCATAGCCCTCAATGTGCTCCAAATATACCTTGCAGAATCCACGACAAGAGTGTTAGCAAACTGTTCCAAGAAGGGAAGGGTGAAACTCTGTGTGATGAAGTAACACATCAGAAAGCAATCTCTCAGAAAGTTTTCTCCATAATTATCATTGTGAGGATATTTCCTTTTCACCATGGGACCCTATGGGCTCCCAAATATCACTTTGCAGATTCCACAAAAGAGGGTTAGCAACTGCTGTCCTGAAGTCAAGTTCTAAGTCTGTAGAAATGAAGTCACAGATCAGAAAGAAGTTCTTCAGAAAGATTTACGTTTTGAACGGATGAAATTCCTTTATCAGCGAAGGCCCATGCGATCCAGGAAGACCTTCTCAGGTTCCTCAAGACAGGGTTAAGGGACTGCTCCACGAAACATAAGCGTAAACTGTGAGATGAATTCACATCAAAAAAAGTTTCTAAGAAAGCTCTTTTCTAGTTTCATCTGTGGATATTTCGTTGTCACTGTAATGTTCATGCGCTATGAAGTATCTAATTGCAGATTCAGAAAACTGTGCTAACAAACGGATCACTGAAGAGAAACGTGTAACTCTGTGAGTTGCATTCACACATGGCAATGCAGTTTCTCAGAAAGCTTCTCTTTAGTTAGTATTATTGAGGATATTCCTTTTTCATCATAGCCTCCAAGTGCTCCCAAATACCCGTTGCAGAATCCACACAACAGTGTCAAACAAACGGTTCCAAGAAGGGACGGGTGGAACTCTGTGTGATGAATTAACACATCAGAAAGCAATCTTCAGAAAGTTTCTCTCGTTATTATGTGAGGATATTTTCTTTTTCACCATGGGCCCCCCATGGGCTCCCAATATCACTTTCCAGATTCCACAAAGAGTGTTAGCAAACTGCTTCCTGAAATCTAAGTTATAAGTCTGAGATGAACTCACAGATCAGAAAGAAGTTCCACAGAAAGCTTCTTTCACGTTTCGAACGGATGAATTTCCTTTTCAGCGTAGGCTCAATGAGATCCAAGGACGCCCTTCTCAGGTTCCTCAAAGACAGTGTTGTATGGACGGCTCACGAAACAAAGTGTGACCTGTGAGATGAAATCACACATCACCAAGAAGTTCAAAGAAAGCTTCGTTTTTGGTTTCATCGTGGAAGTTCCTTTGTCACCATAAGCTTCATTGCGCTAGGATATATCTATTGAGATTTCCAGAAAACTGGTGCTAACAAACTGATCTGAGAGAAACGTGTAACTCGGTGAGTTGCGTTCACACATGGCAATGCAGTTTCTCAGAAAGCTTCTCTTCATTATTATGTGAGGGTATTTTCCTTTTTCACCATAGCCCTCAATGTGCCCCCAAATATACCTTTCAGAATCCACGACAACACTGTTAGCAACGGTTCCAAGAAGGGAAATGTGGAACTCCATGTGATGAAGGAACATCAGAGAGCAATCTCTCAGAAAGTTTCTCCGCTTTATTATGTGAGGACATTTACTTTTTCACCATGGGACCCTATGAGCTCCCAATATCACTTTGCAGATTCCACGAAAAGAGTGTAGCAAACTGCTTCCTGAAGTCTAAGTTATAAGTCGGTGAGATGAACTCACAGATCAGAAGAAAGTTTCTCAGAAAGTTCTTTCTGTTTTGAACGGATGAAATTTCCTTTATCAGCGTAGGCCTCAAAGCGATTCAAAGAAGCCTTCTCAGGTTCCTCAAAGACAGTGTTAATGGACTGCTCCACGAAACATAAGTGTAACTCTGTGAGATGATTCACACATCACCAAGAATTTTCTAGGAAAGCTTCTTTCTGGTTGTCATTGTGGATATTACTTTGTCACCATAAGGTTCATTGTGCTATGAAGTATCTAATGCAGATTTCCAGAAAACTGTGCTAACAAACTGATCACTGAAGAGACGTGTAACTCTGTGAGTTGCATTCACACATGGCAGGCAGTTTCCAGTTTCTCAGAAAGCTTCTCTTAGTTATTATGTGAGGATATTTCTTTCTCTTCTTCCCATAGCCATTAATGTGCTCCCAAATAACATGGCAGAATCCAAGACAACAGTGTTAGCAAACGGTTCCAAAAAGGAAGGGTGGGAATCTGTGTTTGATGAAGTCACACATCAGAAAGCAATCTCTCAGAACGCTGCTCCGTAATTATATGTGAGGATAGTTTCCCTTTTCACCATGGGCCACTAAGGGCTCTCAAATATCACTTTGCAGATTCCACGAAAAGAGGTTAGCAAACTGCTTCAAGCTCTAAGTTACAAGTCTGTGAGATGAACTCACAGATCAGAAGAAGTTTCTCAGAAAGCTTCTTTTCACGTTTTGAACCGAGAAATTTCCTTTATCACAGTGGCAAAGAAGTGATCCTAAGAACCCTACTCAGATTGCTCAAAGACATGTGAATGGACTGGCTCCACGAAACATAATTGTAACTCTGTGAAATGAATTCACACATCACCAAGAAGTTTTGTAAGAAAGCTCTTGCTGGTTTTCATCTGTGGATATTTCCTTTGTCACCGTAGGGTTCATTGTGCTAGAAGTATCTAATGCAGATTTCCAGAAAACTGTGCTTACAAACTGACACTGAAGAGAAACGTGTAACTCTGTGGTTGCATTCACACATGGCAATGCAGTTTCTCAGAAAGCTTCTCTTTAGTTATTATGTGAGGACATTCCTTTTCACCATAGTCCTCAATGTGCTCCAAATATACCTTGCAGAATCACGACAGCAGTGTTAGCAAACGGTTCCAAGAAGGGAAGGTGGAACTCTGTGTGATGAAGTAACAACACTCAGAAAGCAATCTCTCAGCAAGTTTCTCAGTTATTAGTGAGGATATGTCCTTTTTCACCATGGGACCTAAGGGTCCCAAATCACGTGCAGATCCAGAAAAGAGTGTTAGCAAACTGCTTCCGGAATCTAAATTAAAGTCTGTGAGATGAACTCACAATCAGAAAGAAGTTGTCGCAGAAAGCTTCTTTCACGTTTTGAACGGATGAAATTTCCTTCAGCAGCTTAGACCTCAAGGCGATCCAGGAAGCCCTTCTCAGTTCCTCAAAGTCAGTGACAATGGACTGATACACGAAACATAAGTGTAAACTCTGTGAGGATGTATTCACACATCACAAGAGTTTCTAAGAAAGCTTCTTTCGGTTTTTCATCTCTGGATATTTCCTTTGTCACCGTAAAGTTCATTGTGCTAATGAAGTACTAATTGCAGATTTCCAGAAACTGTGCAACAAACTGATCACTGAAGAAAACGTGAACTCGTGCGTGCATTCACATATGCAACATTTCTCAGAAAGCTCTCTTAGTTATATGTGAGGATATGTCCTTTTTCACCATGGGCCCCTATGGGCTCCCCAAATATCACTTTGCAGATTCCACGAAAAGAGTGTTAGCAAACTCTTCCTGAAGTATAAGTTAAAATCTGTGAATGAACAACAGATCAAAAGAAGTTCCTCAGAAAGCTTCTTTCACGTTTTGAAAGGATGAAATTTCCTTTATCAGCGTAGGCCTCAATGTGATCCAAAGAAGCCTTCTCAGGTTCCTCGAGACAGTGTTAATGGACTGCTCCAACGAAACATAAGTGTAACTCTGTGAGATGAAATCACACATCACCAAGAAGTTCTACGAAAGCTTTCTTCTTGGTTTCATCTGTGGATATTTCCTTGTCACCGTAAGTTTCATTGCGCTATAAATACAATTGCAGATTCCAGAAAACTGGTGCTAACAAAACTGATCACTTAAGAGAACTGTAACTCTGGGAGATGCATTCACAAATGGCAATGCAGTTTCGCAGAAAGCTTCTCTTTATGTTATTATGTGAGGATATTTCCTTTTTTACCATAGCCCTCAATGTGCTCCCAAATATACCTTTGCAGATCCACGACAACAGTGTTAGCAAACGGTTCCAAGAAGGGAGGATGGACCTCTTGTGAATGAAGTCACACATCAGAAAGCAATCTCTCAGAATGTTTCTCCCATAGTTATTAGTGAGGATATTTCCTTTTCACACATGGGCCCTATGTTCTCCCAAATATCACTTTGCAGATTCCCGAAAAGAGTGTTACAAACTGCGTCGTAGTCTAAGTTTAAGTCTGGTGAATGAATCACAGATCAGCAAGAAGTTCTCAGAAAGATTTTTTCATTTCATGTGAACGATGAAATTTCTTTCTATCAGCGAGGCCTCAAAGCGATCCAAGAGACTTCTCAGGTTCTCAAAGACAGTTAATGGGCTGTTCCACGAAACATAATGTGTACTCTGTGAGATGAATTCAACTCACCAAGAAGTCTCTAGAAAGCTTCTTTCCTGTTTCAGACCTGTGGAATATTTCCTTTGTCACCGTAAGGTTCATTGAGCATGAAGATCTAATTGCAGATTTCCAGAAAACTGTGCTAAAAACGATCACGAAGAAAACGTTAACTCGGTGAGTTGCATTCACCACACGGCAATGCAGTTTCTCAGGAAAGCTTCTCTTTACTTATTAGGTAGGATATTCCGTTTTCACCAAGCCCTCATGTGCTCCCAATATACCTTTGCAGATTCCACGACCAGTGTTAGCAACGGTTCCAAGAAGGGAAGGGTGGACGCTGTGTGATGAAGTAACACACATCAGAAAGCAATCTCTCAGAAAGTTTCTCTCGTAGTTATTATGTGAGGATATTCCTTTTTCACCATGGGCCCAGGGTTCCCCAAATATCACTTTGCAGATTCCACAAAAAGACTGTTAGCAAACTGCTTCCTGAAGTATAAGTTATAAGTTTGTGAGATGATTTAAAAATCAGAAAGAGTTTCTCAGAAGCTTCTTTCCCGTTTTGAACGGGTGAAATTTCCTCTATCAGCTTAGGGGCTCAGTGCGATCCAAGGACCTTTCTCAGGTTCCTCAAAGACAGTGTTAATGGACTGCTCCACGAAACATAAGTGTAACTCTGTGAGATGAATTCTCACATCACCAAGAAGTTTCTAAGAAAGGTTCTTTCTGGTTTTCATCTGTGGATTTTCCTTTGTCACCAGAAGGTTCATTGCGCTATGAAGTATCTAATTGCAAATTTCCAGAAAACTGTGCTAACAACTGAACACTGAAGAGAACGTGTAACTCTGTGGTTGCATTCACACATGGCAATGCAGTTTCTCAAAAGCTTCTCTTTAGTTATGATGTGAGGATATTCCTTTCTCACCATGGCCCCTATGGGCTCCCAAATATCACTTTCCAGATTCCACGAAAAGAGTGTTAGCAAACTGCTTCCTGAAGTCAAAGTTATAAGTCTGTGAATGACACACAGATCAGAAAGAAGTTTCTTCTCGAAAGATTTTTCACGTTTGAATGGATGAAATTCCTTTTACCAGCAAGGCGTCAATGTGATCCAAAGAAGCCCTTCTCAGGTTCCTCAAGACAGTGTTTATGGACGGCTCGACGAAACGTAAGTGTAGCTCTGTGAGATGAATTCACACATCACCAAAAAGTTTCCAATAAAGCGTTCTTTCTAGTTTGCGGATGTGATATATCCTTTGTCACTGTAATGTTCAGTGCGCTATAAGTATCTAATGCAGATTTCCAAAAACTGTGCTACAAACTGATCACTGAAGAGAAACGTGTAACTCTGTGAGATGCATTCCACACATGGCAATGCAGTTTCTCAGAAACTTCTCTTTATTATAGTGAGGATATTTCCTTTTTCGCGTAGCCCTCAATTGCTCCAAAATTAAATGGCAGAATCCACGACAACAGTGTTAGCAAACGGTTCCAAGAAGGAAGGGTGGAAATCTGTGTGATGAAGTAACACATCAGAAAGCAATCTCTAGAAAGTTTCTCTTTTTTTATGTGAGGATATTCCTTTTTCACCTGGCCCCTATGGCTCCCCATATCACTTTCCAGATTCACGAGAAAAGTGTTAGCAAACTGCTTCATGAAGGCAGAGGTTGTAACTCTGTGAGATGAACTCACAGATCAGAAAGAAGTTCTCAGAAAGCTTCTTTCACGTTTTGAACGGATGACATTTCCTTATCAGCGTAGGCCTCAATGTGATCAAGGAAGCTCTTCTCTCAGGTTCCTCAAAGACAGGTTTAATGGACTGCCCAGGAATCAAAAGTGTAACTCGTGAGAATGAATTCCACACTCACCAAGAAGTTTCTAAGAAAGCTCTTCTTGTTGTCATCTGTGGATATTTCCTTTGTCATCGTAAGGTTTCATTGCGCTATGAAGTATCTAATTGCAGATTTCCAGAAAACTGTGCTAACAAACTGATCACTGAAGAGAAACGTGTAACTCTGTGAGTTGCGTTCACCTCATGGCAATGCAGTTTCTCAGAAGCTCTCTTTAGTATTATGTGAGGATATTATCTTTTTCACCATAGCCCTAATGTTGCCCCAATATACCTTGGCAGAATCCACGACAACAGTGTTAGCAACTGTTCCAAGAAGGGAAGTGTGGAACTTGTGTGATGAAATCAACATCAGAAAGCAATCTCTCAGAAAGTTTCCCAGATATTATGTGAGGATATTCCTTTTTCACGATGGGCCCTATGGGCTCCCAAATATCACTTTCCAGATTCCACGAAAAGAGTGTGTAGCAAACTGCTTCCTGAAGTCTAATTATAAGTCTGTGAGATGAATCCACAGATCAGAAAGAAGTTTCTCAGAAAGCTCTTCAGTTTTGAAGAGGATGAAATTTCCTTAAGCAGCGAAACCTCAAGGCGATCCAAGGAGCCCTTTCCAGGTTCCTCAAAGACAGTATTAATGGACCGCTCCAAGAAACATAAGCTACTCGGTGAGATGAATTCACACTCACCAAAGAAGTTTCCAGAAAGCTCTCTTCTAGTTTTCATCTGGGGATATATCCTTTGTCCTGTAATGTCATTGCGCTATGAAGTATCTAATTGCAGATTCCAGAACCTGTGCTAACAACTGATCACTGAGAGAAAAGAAAGTGTAACCTGTGAGTTGCATTCACACATGGCAATGCAGTTTCTCAGAAACTTCTCTTTAGTGATTAATGTGAGGATATTTCCTTTTTCACCATAGCCCTCAAGGTGCTCCCAAATATACCTTGTACAGAATCCACGACAACCGTGGTAGCAAACTGTTCCAAGAAGGGAAGGGTGGAACTTGTGTGATGAAGTCGAACATTAGAAAGCAATCTCTCAGAAAGTTTTTCCATAATTAGTATGTTGAGGATGTTCTCCTTTTCACCATGGGCCCCTATGGGCTTCCCAATATCACTTTGCAGATTCCAAAAAGAGTGTTAGCAAACGCTTCCGAAGTTAAGTTACAGTCTGGAGAGGAACTCACAGATCAGAAAGAAGTTTCTCAGAAGCTTCTTTCACGTTTTGAACGGATGAAATGTTCCTCTATCAGCGTAGGCCTCAAGCGATCCAAGGAAGCCCTTCTCAGGTTCCCAAAGACAGTGTATGGACTGCTCCACGAAACAAAGGGTAACTCTGGAGATGAATTCACACATCTCCAAAAAGGTTCTAACAAAGCTTTTTTTTTCTATTTTCATCTGTGGATATTTCCTTTGTCAGTGAATGTTCATTGCGCTATGAAAATCTAATTGCAACTTCCAGAAAACGGTACCTTTGCAGAATCCACGACAACAGTGTTAGCAAATGGTTCCAAGAATGGAAGAGTGGAACTCTGTGTGATGAAGTAACACATCAGAAAGCAATCTCTCAGAAAGTATCTCTGTAGTTATTATGTGAGGATATTCCCTTTTTCACCATAGGCCCCTATGGGCTCCCAAATATCACTTTCCAGATTCCATGAAAAGAGTGTTAGCAAACTCCTTCCTGAAGTCTAAGTTATAAGTCTGTGAGATGAACACACAGATCAGAAAGAAGTTTCTCAGAAAGCTTCTTTCACGTTTTACACGTATGAAATTTCCTTTATCAGCGTAGGCGTCAATGTGATCCAAAGAAGCCCTTCTCAGGTTCCTCAAAGACAGTGTTAATGGACTGCTCCACGAAACATAAATGTAACTCTGTGAGATGAATTCACACATCACCATAAAGTTTCTAAGAAAGCTTCATTCTGTTTTTCATCTGTGGATATTTCCTTTGTCACCGTAAGGTTCATTGCGCTATGAAGTCTAATTGCAGATTTCCAGAAAACTGTGCTAACAAACTGATCACTGAAGAGAAACGTGTAACTCTGTGAGTTGCATCACACATGGCAATGCAGTTTCTCAGAAAGCTTCTCTTTAGTTATTATGTGAGGATATTCCCTTTTTCACCATGGGCCCCTATGGGCTCCCAAATATCACTTTCCAGATTCCACGAAAAGAGTGTTAGCAAACTGCTTCCTGAAGTGTAAGTTATAAGTCTGTGAGATGAACACACAGATCAGAAAGAAGTTTCTCACAAAGCTACTTTCTCATTTTGCACGTATGAAATTTCCTTTATCAGCGGAGGTTCTCATGTGATCCAAGAAGAAGCCCTTCTCATTTTCCTCAAAGTCAGTGACAATGGACTGATACACGAACATAAGTGTAACTCTGTGAGATGTCTTCACACATCACCAAGAAGTTTCTAAGAAGCCTTCTTTCTGTTTTTCATCTGTGGATATTTCCTTTGTCACCGTAAAGTTCAATTGTGCTATGAAGTATCTAATTGCATATTTCCAAAACTGTGGCTAACAAACTGATCACTGAAGAGAAACGTGTAACTCGGTGCGTTGCATTCACATATGGCAATGCAGTTTCTCAAAAGCTTCTCTTTAGTTATTATGTGAGGATATGTCCTTTTTCAACCATGGCCCCTATGGGCTCCCAAATATCACTTTGCAGATTCCACGAAAGAGTGTTAGCAAACTGCTTCCTGAAGTATAAGTTATAAGTCTGTGAAATGAACACACAGATCAGAAAGAAGTTCCTCAGAAAGCTTCTTTCACGTTTTGAACGGATGAAATTTCCTTTATCAGCGTAGGCCTCAATGTGATCCAAAGAAGTCCTTCTCAGGTTCCTCGAAGACAGTGTTAATGGACTGCTCCACGAAACATAAGTGTAACTCTGTGAGATGAATTCACACATCACCAAGAAGTTTCTACGAAAGCTTCTTTCTTGTTTTCATCTGTGGATATTTCCTTTGTCACCGTAAGTTTCATTGCGCTATTAAATATCTAATTGCAGATTTCCAGAAAACTGTGCTAACAAACTGATCACTTAAGAGAAACATGTAACTCTGGGAGATGCATTCACAAATGGCAATGCAGTTTCGCAGAAAGCTTCTCTTTAGTTATTATGTGAGGATATTTCCTTTTTCACCATAGCCCTCAATGTGCTCCCAAATATACCTTTGCAGAATCCACGACAACAGTGTTAGCAACGGTTCCAAGAAGGGAGGGATGGACCTCTGTGTGATGAAGTCACACATCAGAAAGCAATCTCTCAGAATGTTTCTCCATAGTTATTATGTGAGGATATTTCCTTTTTCACCATGGGCCCCTATGTTCTCCCAAATATCACTTTGCAGATTCCTCGAAAAGAGTGTTAGCAAACTGCGTCGTGAAGTCTAAGTTATAAGTCTGTGAGATGAACTCACAGATCAGCAAGAAGTTCTCAGAAAGATTTTTCACGTTTTGAACGGATGAAATTTCTTTTATCAGCGAAGGCCTCAAAGCGATCCAAGGAAGCACTTCTCAGGTTCCTCAAAGACAGTGATAATGGGCTGTTCCACGAAACATAAGTGTAACTCTGTGAGATGAATTCACACATCACCAAGAAGTTTCTAAGAAAGCTTCTTTCTAGTTTCACCTGTGGATATTTCCTTTGTCACCGTAAGGTTCATTGAGCTATGAAGTATCTAATTGCAGATTTCCAGAAAACTGTGCTAAAAACTGATCACTGAAGAGAAACGTGTAACTCTGTGAGTTGCATTCACACATGGCAATGCAGTTTCTCAGAAAGCTTCTCTTACTTATTAGGTAAGGATATTTCCTTTTTCACCATAGCCCTCAATGTGCTCCCAAATATACCTTTGCAGAATCCACGACAACAGTGTTAGCAAGCGGTTCCAAGAAGGGAAGGGTGGACTCTGTGTGATGAAGTAACACATCAGAAAGCAATCTCTCAGAAAGTTTCTCTGTAGTTATTATGTGAGGATATTTCCTTTTTCACCATGGGCCCCTATGGTTCCCAAATATCACTTTGCAGATTCCACGAAAAGACTGTTAGCACACTGCTTCCTGAAGTATAAGTTATAAGTTTGTGAGATGAATTTAAAAATCAGAAAGACGTTTCTCAGAATGCTTCTTTCCCGTTTTGAACGGGTGAAATTTCCTCTATCAGCTTAGGCCTCAGTGCGATCCAAGGAAGCCTTTCTCAGGTTCCTCAAAGACAGTGTTAATGGACTGCTCCACGAAACATAAGTGTAACTCTGTGAGATGAATTCACACATCACCAAGAAGTTTCTAAGAAAGCTTCTTTCTGGTTTTCATCTGTGGATATTTCCTTTGTCACCGTAAGGTTCATTGCGCTATGAAGTATCTAATTGCAAATTTCCAGAAAACTGTGCTAACAAACTGATCACTGAAGAGAAACGTGTAACTCTGTGAGATGCATTCACACATGGCAATGCAGTTTCTCAGAAATCTTCTCTTTAGTTATTAGGTGAGGATATTTCCTTTTCGCCGTAGCCCTCAATTTGCTCCAAAATATACCTTTGCAGAATCCACGACAACAGTGTTAGCAAACGGTTCCAAGAAGGGAAGGGTGGAAATCTGTGTGATGAAGTAACACATCAGAAAGCAATCTCTCAGAAAGTTTCTCTGTTTTTATGTGAGGATATTTCCTTTTTCACCTTGGGCCCCTATGGGCTCCCCTATATCACTTTCCAGATTCCACGAAAAGAGTGTTAGCAAACTGCTTCATGAGGCAGAGGTTGTAACTCTGTGATATGAACTCACAGATCAGAAAGAAGTTTCTCAGAAAGCTTCTTTCACGTTTTGAACGGATGACATTTCCTTTATCAGCGTAGGCCTCAATGTGATGCAAGGAAGCTCTTCTCAGGTTCCTCAAAGACAGTGTTAACGGACTGCTCCAGGAATCATAAGTGTAACTCTGTGAGATGAATTCACACATCACCAAGAAGTTTCTAAGAAAGTTTCTTTCTAGTTTTCATCTGTGGATGTTCCTTTGTCACCCTAAGGTTCATTGCGCTATGTAGAATCTAATTGCAGATTTCCAGAAAACTGTGCTAACAAACTAATCACTGTAGAGAAACGTGTAAGTCTGTGAGTTGCATTCACACATGGCAATGCAGTTTCTCAGAAAGCTTCTCTTTAGTTATTATGTGAGGATATTTCCTTTTTCACCATAGCCCTCAATGTGCTCCCAAATACACCTTTGCAGAATCCACGACAACAGTTTTAGCAAACTGTTCCAAGAAGGGAAGGGTGGAACTCTGTGTGATGAAGTAACACATCAGAAAGCAATCTCTCAGAAAGTTTCTCCGTAGTTATTATGTGAGGATATTTCCTTTTTCACCATGGGCCCCTATGGGCTCCCAAATATCACATTCCAGATTCCACGAAAAGAGTGTTAGCAACCTGCTTGCTGAAATCTAAGTTATAAGTCTGTGAGATGAACACACAGATCAGAAAGAAGTTTCTCAGAAAGCTTCTTTCACGTTTTGAACGGATGAAATTTCCTTTATCTGCATAGGCCTCAATGCGATCCAAGGAAGCCCTTCTCAGGTTCCTCAAAGACAGTGTTAATGGACTGCTCCACGAAACATAAGTGTAACTCTGTGAGATGAATTCACACATCGCCAAGAAGTTTCTAAGAAAGCTTCTTTCTAGTTTTCATCTGTCGATATTTCCTTTGTCACGTGAGGATCATCGCGCTATGAAGTATCTAATTGCAGATTTCCAGAAAACTGTGCTAACAAACTGATCAATGAAGAGAAACGTGTAACTCTGTGAGTTGCATTCACACATGGCAATGCAGTTTCTCAGAAAGCTTCTCTTTAGTTATTATGTGAGGATATTTTCTTTGTCACCATAGCCCTCAAAGTGCTCCCAAATATACCTTGGCAGAATCCAAGACAGCAGTGTTAGAAAACTGTTCCAAGAAGGGAAGGGTGCAACTCTGTGTGATGACGTAACACATCAGAAAGCAATCTCTCAGAAAGTTTCTCCATAGTTACTATGTGAGGATATTTCCTTTTTCACCATGGGCCCCTATGGTCTCCCAAATATCACTTTGCAGATTCCACCAAAAGACTGTTAGCAAACTGCTTCCTGAAGTCTAAGTTATAAGTTTGTGAGATGAACTCATAGATCAGAACGAAGTTTCTCAGAAAGCTTCTTTCTCATTTTTATTGGAAGATGTTTCCATTGGCCCCATTATTTTCAAAGGTATCCGGATTATCTGTTCTCAGATTCCACACAAATTGGACTAGGCCACTGCCCCACGAAATACAGCTGCAACTTAGTGAGTTGAATTCACACATCACAAAGCGGTTTCTCAGAAAGCTTCTTTCTTTAGTAAGACGAGGTTATTTGTGGTCTTGGAGCGCCACCGAGTGTCCTATTGCAGATTCTGCGAAAACTCTGCTAGCAAGCTTCTCAGTGAAAACAATGATGGACATCTGTGGGCTGAATTCACCGAAAACAAAGAAGTTTCTGAGAAGGCTTCTCTGTAGGTTTCTCTGAGGATAGTTCCTTATTCACCATGCGATTCAACAATATCCAAGACATCACATCTGAGATTCCTCAAAATGAGTGCGAGGAAACTCCCCCGACAAAGGGTGATAGAACACTGTGAAATGAATTCACATATCACCAAGCAGTTTCTCAGAAAGCTTGATTCCGCTTTCTCGTGGAGGATATTTCTTTTCTCCTTCTATTCTTCATAGCCATCTGAAATATCACTTCTCGGAATCCACGGAAACAGTCCAAAGAAACGGCTCCAAAAAACACTGGCGTAACTCTGTGAGATGAAGTCACACATCAGAAATCAATCTCTCAGAAAGCTTCTCTCTAGTAATTATCTGAGGATATTTCCTTTATCACCATGGGCCCCAATAGGCTCCCAAATATCACTTTCCAGATTCCACGAAAAGAGTGTTAGCAAACTGCTTCCTGAAGTTTAAGTTATAAGTCTGTGAAATGAACACACAGATCAGAAAGAAGTTTCTCAGAAAGCTTCTATCACGTTTTGAACGGATGAAATTTCCTTTATCAGCGTAGGCCTCAATGTGATCCAAAGAAGCCCTTCTCAGGTTCCTCAAAGACAGTGTGAATGGACTGCTCCAAGAAACATAAGTGTAACTCTGTGAGATGAATTCACACAGCACCAAGAAGTTTCTAAGAAAGCTTCATTCTGGTTTTCAGCTGTGGATATTTCCTTTCTCACTGTAAAGTTCATTGCGCTATGAAGTATCTAATTGCAGATTTCCAGAAAACTGTGCTAACAAACTGATCACTGAAGAGAAACGTGTAACTCTGTGAGTTGCATTCACACATGGCAATGCAGTTTCTCAGAAAGCTTCTCTTTAGTTATTATGTGAGGATATTTCATTTTTCACCAAAGCCCTCAATGTGCTCCCAAATACACCTTTGTAGAATCCACGACAAAAGTGTTAGCAAACGGTTCCAAGAAGGGAAGGGTGGAACTCTGTGTGATGAAGTAACACATCAGAAAGCAATCTCTCAGAAAGTTTCTCAATAGTGATTATGTGAGGATATTTTCTTTTTCACCATGGGCCCCTATGCGCTCCCAAATATCACTTTCCGGATTCCATGAAAAGAGTGTTAGAAACCTGTTTCCTGAAGTCTAAGTTATAAGTCTGTGAGATGAACACACAGATCAGAAAGAAGTTTCTCGGAAAGCTTCTGTCACGTTTTGAACGGATGAAATTTCCTTTATCAGCATAGGCCTCAATGTGATCCAAAGAAGCCCTTCTGAGGTTCCTCAAAGACATTGTTAATGACTGATACACGAAACATAAGTGTAACTCTGTGAGATGAATTCACACATAGCCAAGAAGTTTCTAAGAAAGCTTCTTTCTGGTTTTCAACTGTGGATATTTCCTTGTCACCGTAAGGTTCATTGCGCTATGAAGTATCTAATTGCAGATTTCCAGAAAACTGTGCTAACAAACTGATCACTGAAGAGAAACGTGTAACTCTGTGAGTTGCATTCACACATGGCAATGCAGTTTCTCACAAGTCTTCTCTTTAGTTATTATGTGAGGATATTTCCTTTTTCACCATAGCCCTCAATGTGCTCCCAAATATACCTTTGCAGAATCCACGACAAGAGTGTTAGCAAACTGTTCCAAGAAGGGAAGGGTGAAACTCTGTGTGATGAAGTAACACATCAGAAAGCAATCTCTCAGAAAGTTTCTCCATAATTATCATGTGAGGATATTTCCTTTTTCACCATGGGACCCTATGGGCTCCCAAATATCACTTTGCAGATTCCACGAAAAGAGTGTTAGCAAACTGCTTCCTGAAGTCTAAGTTCTAAGTCTGTGAAATGAAGTCACAGATCAGAAAGAAGTTTCTCAGAAAGATTTACGTTTTGAACGGATGAAATTTCCTTTATCAGCGAAGGCCTCAATGCGATCCAAGGAAGCCCTTCTCAGGTTCCTCAAAGACAGTGTTAAGGGACTGCTCCACGAAACATAAGCGTAAATCTGTGAGATGAATTCACACATCACAAAAAGTTTCTAAGAAAGCTTCTTTCTAGTTTTCATCTGTGGATATTTCGTTTGTCACTGTAATGTTCATTGCGCTATGAAGTATCTAATTGCAGATTTCCAGAAAACTGTGCTAACAAACTGATCACTGAAGAGAAACGTGTAACTCTGTGAGTTGCATTCACACATGGCAATGCAGTTTCTCAGAAAGCTTCTCTTTAGGTATTATGTGAGGATATTTCCTTTTTCATCATAGCTCCCAAAGTGCTCCCAAATACACCGTTGCAGAATCCACAACAACAGTGTCAACAAACGGTTCCAAGAAGGGACGGGTGGAACTCTGTGTGATGAATTAACACATCAGAAAGCAATCTCTCAGAAAGTTTCTCTGTTATTATGTGAGGATATTTTCTTTTTCACCATGGGCCCCCATGGGCTCCCAAATATCACTTTCCAGATTCCACGAAAAGAGTGTTAGCAAACTGCTTCCTGAAATCTAAGTTATAAGTCTCTGAGATGAACTCACAGATCAGAAAGAAGTTTCTCAGAAAGCTTCTTTCACGTTTCGAACGGATGAAATTTCCTTTTTCAGCGTAGGCCTCAATGAGATCCAAGGACGCCCTTCTCAGGTTCCTCAAAGACAGTGTTAATGGACTGCTCCACGAAACATAAGTGTGACTCTGTGAGATGAAATCACACATCACCAAGAAGTTTCAAAGAAAGCTTCTTTTTGGTTTTCATCTGTGGATATTTCCTTTGTCACCATAAGCTTCATTGCGCTAGGAAGTATCTAATTGCAGATTTCCAGAAAACTGTGCTAACAAACTGATCACTGAAGAGAAACGTGTAACTCTGTGAGTTGCGTTCACACATGGCAATGCAGTTTCTCAGAAAGCTTCTCTTCAGTTATTATGTGAGGGTATTTCCTTTTTCACCATAGCCCTCAATGTGCTCCCAAATATACCTTTGCAGAATCCACGACAACACTGTTAGCAAACGGTTCCAAGAAGGGAAATGTGGAACTCCATGTGATGAAGGAACACATCAGAGAGCAATCTCTCAGAAAGTTTCTCCGCATTTATTATGTGAGGACATTTACTTTTTCACCATGGGACCCTATGAGCTCCCAAATATCACTTTGCAGATTCCACGAAAAGAGTGTTAGCAAACTGCTTCCTGAAGTCTAAGTTATAAGTCTGTGAGATGAACTCACAGATCAGAAAGAAGTTTCTCAGAAAGGTTCTTTCATGTTTTGAACGGATGAAATTTCCTTTATCAGCGTAGGCCTCAAAGCGATTCAAAGAAGACCTTCTCAGGTTCCTCAAAGACAGTGTTAATGGACTGCTCCACGAAACATAAGTGTAACTCTGTGAGATGAATTCACACATCACCAAGAAGTTTCTAGGAAAGCTTCTTTCTGGTTGTCATCTGTGGATATTTACTTTGTCACCATAAGGTTCATTGTGCTATGAAGTATCTAATTGCAGATTTCCAGAAAACTGTGCTAACAAACTGATCACTGAAGAGAAACGTGTAACTCTGTGAGTTGCATTCACACATGGCAAGGCAGTTTCTCAGTTTCTCAGAAAGCTTCTCTTTAGTTATTATGTGAGGATATTTCCTTTTTCACCATAGCCATTAATGTGCTCCCAAATATAACATTGCAGAATCCAAGACAACAGTGTTAGCAAACGGTTCCAAGAAGGGAAGGGTGGAATTCTGTTTGATGAAGTCACACATCAGAAAGCAATCTCTCAGAACGCTGCTCCGTAATTATTATGTGAGGATATTTCCCTTTTCACCATGGGCCACTAAGGGCTCTCAAATATCACTTTGCAGATTCCACGAAAAGAGGGTTAGCAAACTGCTTCCTGAACTCTAAGTTACAAGTCTGTGAGATGAACTCACAGATCAGAAAGAAGTTTCTCAGAAAGCTTCTTTCACGTTTTGAACCGATGAAATTTCCTTTATCAGCGTGGGAAAGAAAGTGATCCTAAGAAGCCCTACTCAGATTGCTCAAAGACAGTGTGAATGGACTGCTCCACGAAACATAAGTGTAACTCTGTGAAATGAATTCACACATCACCAAGAAGTTTGTAAGAAAGCTTCTTGCTGGTTTTCATCTGTGGATATTTCCTTTGTCACCGTAGGGTTCATTGTGCTAGGAAGTATCTAAATGCAGATTTCCAGAAAACTGTGCTTACAAACTGATCACTGAAGAGAAACGTGTAACTCTGTGTGTTGCATTCACACATGGCAATGCAGTTTCTCAGAAAGCTTCTCTTTAGTTATTATGTGAGGACATTTCCTTTTTCACCATAGTCCTCAATGTGCTCCCAAATATACCTTTGCAGAATCCACGACAGCAGTGTTAGCAAACGGTTCCAAGAAGGGAAGGGTGGAACTCTGTGTGATGAAGTAACAACACATCAGAAAGCAATCTCTCAGCAAGTTTCTCCGTAGTTATTATGTGAGGATATGTCCTTTTTCACCATGGGACCCTAAGGGTCCCAAATATCACGTTGCAGATTCCAGGAAAAGAGTGTTAGCAAACTGCTTCCGGAATTCTAAATTAAAAGTCTGTGAGATGAACTCACAGATCAGAAAGAAGTTTCTCAGAAAGCTTCTTTCACGTTTTGAACGGATGAAATTTCCTTCAGCAGCTTAGACCTCAAGGCGATCCAAGGAAGCCCTTCTCAGGTTCCTCAAAGTCAGTGACAATGGACTGATACACGAAACATAAGTGTAACTCTGTGAGATGTATTCACACATCACCAAGAAGTTTCTAAGAAAGCTTCTTTCTGTTTTTCATCTCTGGATATTTCCTTTGTCACCGTAAAGTTCATTGTGCTATGAAGTATCTAATTGCAGATTTCCAGAAAACTGTGCTAACAAACTGATCACTGAAGAGAAACGTGTAACTCGGTGCGTTGCATTCACATATGGCAATGCAGTTTCTCAGAAAGCTTCTCTTTAGTTATTATGTGAGGATATGTCCTTTTTCACCATGGGCCCCTATGGGCTCCCAAATATCACTTTGCAGATTCCACGAAAAGAGTGTTAGCAAACTGCTTCCTGAAGTATAAGTTATAAATCTGTGAAATGAACACACAGATCAGAAAGAAGTTCCTCAGAAAGCTTCTTTCACGTTTTGAAAGGATGAAATTTCCTTTATCAGCGTAGGCCTCAATGTGATCCAAAGAAGTCCTTCTCAGGTTCCTCGAAGACAGTGTTAATGGACTGCTCCACGAAACATAAGTGTAACTCTGTGAGATGAATTCACACATCACCAAGAAGTTTCTACGAAAGCTTCTTTCTTGTTTTCATCTGTGGATATTTCCTTTGTCACCGTAAGTTTCATTGCGCTATTAAATATCTAATTGCAGATTTCCAGAAAACTGTGCTAACAAACTGATCACTTAAGAGAAACATGTAACTCTGGGAGATGCATTCACAAATGGCAATGCAGTTTCGCAGAAAGCTTCTCTTTAGTTATTATGTGAGGATATTTCCTTTTTTACCATAGCCCTCAATGTGCTCCCAAATATACCTTTGCAGAATCCACGACAACAGTGTTAGCAAACGGTTCCAAGAAGGGAGGGATGGACCTCTGTGTGATGAAGTCACACATCAGAAAGCAATCTCTCAGAATGTTTCTCCATAGTTATTATGTGAGGATATTTCCTTTTTCACCATGGGCCCCTATGTTCTCCCAAATATCACTTTGCAGATTCCTCGAAAAGAGTGTTAGCAAACTGCGTCGTGAAGTCTAAGTTATAAGTCTGTGAGATGAACTCACAGATCAGCAAGAAGTTCTCAGAAAGATTTTTTCACGTTTTGAACGGATGAAATTTCTTTTATCAGCGAAGGCCTCAAAGCGATCCAAGGAAGCACTTCTCAGGTTCCTCAAAGACAGTGATAATGGGCTGTTCCACGAAACATAAGTGTAACTCTGTGAGATGAATTCACACATCACCAAGAAGTCTCTAAGAAAGCTTCTTTCTAGTTTCACCTGTGGATATTTCCTTTGTCACCGTAAGGTTCATTGAGCTATGAAGTATCTAATTGCAGATTTCCAGAAAACTGTGCTAAAAACTGATCACTGAAGAGAAACGTGTAACTCTGTGAGTTGCATTCACACACGGCAATGCAGTTTCTCAGAAAGCTTCTCTTTACTTATTAGGTAAGGATATTTCCTTTTTCACCATAGCCCTCAATGTGCTCCCAAATATACCTTTGCAGATTCCACGACAACAGTGTTAGCAAGCGGTTCCAAGAAGGGAAGGGTGGACTCTGTGTGATGAAGTAACACATCAGAAAGCAATCTCTCAGAAAGTTTCTCTGTAGTTATTATGTGAGGATATTTCCTTTTTCACCATGGGCCCCTATAGGTTCCCAAATATCACTTTGCAGATTCCACTAAAAGACTGTTAGCAAACTGCTTCCTGAAGTATAAGTTATAAGTTTGTGAGATGAATTTAAAAATCAGAAAGACGTTTCTCAGAATGCTTCTTTCCCGTTTTGAACGGGTGAAATTTCCTCTATCAGCTTAGGCCTCAGTGCGATCCAAGGAAGCCTTTCTCAGGTTCCTCAAAGACAGTGTTAATGGACTGCTCCACGAAACATAAGTGTAACTCTGTGAGATGAATTCACACATCACCAAGAAGTTTCTAAGAAAGGTTCTTTCTGGTTTTCATCTGTGGATATTTCCTTTGTCACCGTAAGGTTCATTGCGCTATGAAGTATCTAATTGCAAATTTCCAGAAAACTGTGCTAACAAACTGAACACTGAAGAGAAACGTGTAACTCTGTGAGTTGCA
This sequence comes from Rhinopithecus roxellana, assembly GCF_007565055.1. Lineage (NCBI taxonomy): Eukaryota > Metazoa > Chordata > Mammalia > Primates > Cercopithecidae > Rhinopithecus > Rhinopithecus roxellana. The sequence goes on along the minus strand of NC_044560.1, from coordinate 99,480,791 downwards.
TTCACACATGGCAATGCAGTTTCTCAGAAAGCTTCTCTTTAGTTATTATGTGAGGATATTTCCTTTTTCACCATGGGCCCCTATGGGCTCCAAAATATCACTTTCCAGATTCCACGAAAAGAGTGTTAGCAAACTGCTTCCTGAAGTCAAAGTTATAAGTCTGTGAGATGAACACACAGATCAGAAAGAAGTTTCTCCGAAAGATTTTTTCACGTTTTGAATGGATGAAATTTCCTTTACCAGCATAGGCGTCAATGTGATCCAAAGAAGCCCTTCTCAGGTTCCTCAAAGACAGTGTTAATGGACTGCTCGACGAAACGTAAGTGTAGCTCTGTGAGATGAATTCACACATCACCAAAAAGTTTCCAATAAAGCTTCTTTCTAGTTTTCGTATGTGGATATATCCTTTGTCACTGTAATGTTCATTGCGCTATGAAGTATCTAAATGCAGATTTCCAGAAAACTGTGCTAACAAACTGATCACTGAAGAGAAACGTGTAACTCTGTGAGATGCATTCACACATGGCAATGCAGTTTCTCAGAAATCTTCTCTTTAGTTATTAGGTGAGGATATTTCCTTTTTCGCCGTAGCCCTCAATTTGCTCCAAAATATACCTTTGCAGAATCCACGACAACAGTGTTAGCAAACGGTTCCAAGAAGGGAAGGGTGGAAATCTGTGTGATGAAGTAACACATCAGAAAGCAATCTCTCAGAAAGTTTCTCTGTTTTTATGTGAGGATATTTCCTTTTTCACCTTGGGCCCCTATGGGCTCCCCTATATCACTTTCCAGATTCCACGAAAAAAGTGTTAGCAAACTGCTTCATGAGGCAGAGGTTGTAACTCTGTGATATGAACTCACAGATCAGAAAGAAGTTTCTCAGAAAGCTTCTTTCACGTTTTGAACGGATGACATTTCCTTTATCAGCGTAGGCCTCAATGTGATGCAAGGAAGCTCTTCTCAGGTTCCTCAAAGACAGTGTTAATGGACTGCTCCAGGAATCATAAGTGTAACTCTGTGAGATGAATTCACACATCACCAAGAAGTTTCTAAGAAAGCTTCTTTCTGGTTGTCATCTGTGGATATTTCCTTTGTCATCGTAAGGTTCATTGCGCTATGAAGTATCTAATTGCAGATTTCCAGAAAACTGTGCTAACAAACTGATCACTGAAGAGAAACGTGTAACTCTGTGAGTTGCGTTCACTCATGGCAATGCAGTTTCTCAGAAAGCTTCTCTTTAGTTATTATGTGAGGATATTATCTTTTTCACCATAGCCCTAAATGTGCTCCCAAGTATACCTTGGCAGAATCCACGACAACAGTGTTAGCAACTGTTCCAAGAAGGGAAGTGTGGAACTATGTGTGATGAAATCAGACATCAGAAAGCAATCTCTCAGAAAGTTTCCCCATAGTTATTATGTGAGGATATTTCCTTTTTCACGATGGGCCCCTATGGGCTCCCAAATATCACTTTCCAGATTCCACGAAAAGAGTGTTAGCAAACTGCTTCCTGAAGTCTAAGTTATAAGTCTGTGAGATGAACTCACAGATCAGAAAGAAGTTTCTCAGAAAGCTTCTTTCACGTTTTGAAAGGATGAAATTTCCTTAAGCAGCGTAAACCTCAAGGCGATCCAAGGAAGCCCTTCTCAGGTTCCTCAAAGACAGTATTAATGGACCGCTCCAAGAAACATAAGCTTAACTCTGTGAGATGAATTCACACATCACCAAGAAGTTTCCAAGAAAGCTCCTTTCTAGTTTTCATCTGTGGATATATCCTTTGTCTCTGTAATGTTCATTGCGCTATGAAGTATCTAATTGCAGATTTCCAGAAACCTGTGCTAACAAACTGATCACTGAAGAGAAAAGTGTAACTCTGTGAGTTGCATTCACACATGGCAATGCAGTTTCTCAGAAAGCTTCTCTTTAGTTATTATGTGAGGATATTTCCTTTTTCACCATAGCCCTCAATGTGCTCCCAAATATACCTTTACAGAATCCACGACAACCGTGGTAGCAAACTGTTCCAAGAAGGGAAGGGTGGAACTCTGTGTGATGAAGTCGAACATTAGAAAGCAATCTCTCAGAAAGTTTTTCCATAATTAGTATTTGAGGATATTTCCTTTTTCACCATGGGCCCCTATGGGCTCCCAAATATCACTTTGCAGATTCCAAGAAAAGAGTGTTAGCAAACAGCTTCCTGAAGTCTAAGTTACGAGTCTGGGAGATGAACTCACAGATCAGAAAGAAGTTTCTCAGAAAGCTTCTTTCACGTTTTGAACGGATGAAATTTCCTCTATCAGCGTAGGCCTCAAAGCGATCCAAGGAAGCCCTTCTCAGGTTCCTCAAAGACAGTGTTAATGGACTGCTCCACGAAACATAAGGGTAACTCTGTGAGATGAATTCACACATCTCCAAAAAGGTTCTAACAAAGCTTTTTTTCTAGTTTTCATCTGTGGATATTTCCTTTGTCATTGTAATGTTCATTGCGCTATGAAAAATCTAATTGCAGACTTCCAGAAAACTGTGCTAACAAACTGATCACTGAAGAGAATCGTGTAACTCTGTGAGTTGCATTCACACATGGCAATGCAGTTTCTCAGAAAGCTTCTCTTTAGTTATTATGTGAGGATATTTCCTTTTTCACCATAGCCCTCAATGTGCTCTCAAGTATACCTTTGCAGAAACCACGACAACAGTGTTAGCAAACGATTCCAAGAAGGGAAGGGTGGAACTCGGTGTCATGAAGTAACACATCAGAAAGCATTCTCTCAGAGAGTTTCTCTGTAGTTATTATGTGAGGATATTTCCTTTTTCACCATGGGACCCTATGGGCTCCCAAATATCACTTTGCAGATTCCATGAAAAGTGTTAGCAAACTGCTTCCGGAAGTCTAAGTTACAAGTCTGTGAGATGAATTCACAGATCAGAAAGAAGTTTCTCAGAAAGCTTCTGTCACGTTTTGAACGGATGAAATTTCCTTTATCAGCGTAGGCCTCAATGTGATACAAGAAGCCCTTCTCAGGTTCCTTAAAGACAGTGTTAATGGACTGCTCCACGAAACATAAGTGTAATTCTGTGAGATGAATTCACACATCACCAAGAAGTTTCTAAGAAAGCTTCTTTCTGGTTTTCATCTGTGGATATTTCCTTTGTCACCATAAGGTCCATTGTGCAATGAAGTATCTAATTGCAGATTTCCAGGAAACTGTGCTAACAAACTGATCACTGAAGAGAAACGTGTAACTCTGTGAGTTGCATTCACACATGGCAATGCAGTTACTCAGAAAGCTTCTCTTCAGTTATTATGTGAGGATATTTCCTTTTTCACCATAGCCCTCAATGTGCTCCCAAATATACCTTTGCAGAATCCACGACAACAGTGTTAGCAAACGGTTCCAAGAAGGGAAGGGTGGAACTCTGTGTGATGAAGTCACACATCAGAAAGCAATCTCTCAGAAAGTGTCTCCGTAGTTCTTATGTGCGGATATTTTCTTTTTCACCATGGGCCGCTATGGGCTCCCAAATATCACTTTCCAGATTCCACGAAAAGAGTGTTAGCAAACTGCTTCCTGAAGTCTAAGTTGTAAGTCTGTGAGATGAACTCACAGATCAGAAAGAAGTTTCTCAGAAAGCTTCTTTCACGTTTTAAACGGATGAAATTTTCTTTATCAGCTTAGGCCTCAATGCGATCCATGGAAGGCCTTCTCAGGTTTCTCAAAGACAGTGTTAATGGACTGCTCCATGAAACATAAGTGTGACTCCGTGAGATGAATTCACATATCACCATGAAGTTTCTAATAAAGCTTCTTTCTGGTTTTCATCTATGGATATTTCCTTTGTCACCATAAGGTTCATCGCGCTATGAAGTATCTAATTGCAGATTTCCAGAAAACTGTGCTAACAAACTGATCACTGAAGAGAAACGTGTAACTCTGTGAGTTGCATTCACACATGGCAATGCAGTTTCTCAGAAAGCTTCTCTTTAGGTATTATGTGAGGATATTTTCTTTTTCACCATAGCCCTCAAAATGCTCGCAAATATACCTTTGCAGAATCCACGACAACAGTGTTAGCAAACGGTTCCAAGAAGGAATGGGTGGAACTCTGTGTGATGAAGTAACACATCGAAAAGCAATCTCTCAGAAAGTTTCTCTGTAGTTATTATATGAGGATATTTCCTGTTTCACCATGGGGCCCTATGGGTTCCCAAATATCACTTTCCAGACTCCACGAAAACAGTGTTAGCAAAGTGCTTCCTGAAGACTAAGTTATAAGTCTGTGAGATGAACTCACAGATCAGAAAGAAGTTTCTCAGAAAGCTTCTTTCACGTTTTGAACGATTGAAATTTCCTTTATCAGTGCAGGCCTCAATGTGATCCAAAGAAGCCCTTCTCAGGTTCCTCAAAGACAGTGGTAATGGACTACTCCACGAAACATAAGTGTAACTCTGTGAGATGAATTCACACATCACCAAGAAAGTTCTAAGAAAGCTTCTTTCTAGTTTTCTTCTGTGGATATATCCTTTGTCACTGTAATGTTCATTGCGGTATGAAGTATCTAATTGCAGATTTCCAGAAATCTGTGCTAACAAACTGATCACTGAAGAGAAACGAGTAACTCTGTGAGTTGCATTCACACATGGCAATGCAGTTTCTCAGAAAGCTTCTCTATAGTTATCATGTGAGGATATTTCCTTTTTCACCATAGCCCTCAGTGTGCTCCCAAATATACCTTTGCAGAATCCAAGACAACAGTGTTAGCCAACTGTTCCAAGAAGGGAAGGGTGGAACTCTGTGTGATGAAGAAACACATCAGAAAGCAATCTCTCAGAAAGTTTCTCCATAGTTATCATGTGAGGATATTTCCTTTATCACTATGGGCCCCTATGGGCTCCCAAATATCACTTTCCAGATTCCACGAAAAGAGTGGTAGCAAACTGCTTCCTAAAGTCTAAGTATAAGTCTGTGAGATGAACTCACAGATCAGAAAGAAGTTTCTCAGAAAGCTTCTTTCACGTTTTGAAAGGATGAAATTTCCTTTATCAGCGTAGGCCACAATGCGATCCAAGGAAGCACTTCTCAGGTTGCTGAAAGACAGTGTTAATGGGCTGCTCCACGAAACATAGGTGTAACTCTGTGAGATGAATTCACAGATCACCAAAATGTTCTAAGAAAGCTTCTGTCTAGTTTCGATCTGTGGATATATCCTTTGTCACTGTAATGTTCGTTGCGCTATGAAGTATCTAATTGCAGATTTCCAGAGAACTTTGCTAACAAACTGATCACTGAAGAGAAACGTGTAACTCTGTGAGTTGCATTCACACATGGCAATGCAGTTTCTCAGAAAGCTTCTCTTTAGTTATTGTGTGAGGATATTTGCCTTTTCACGATAGCCCTCAATGTGCTCCGAAATATACCTTTGCAGAATCCACGACAACAGTGTTAGCAAACAGTTCTAAGTAGGGAAGGGTGGAACTCTGTGTAATGAAGTAACACATCAAAAAGCAATCTCTCAGAAAGTTTCTCTGTAGTTATTTTGTGAGGATATTTCGTTTTTCACCATGGGCCCCTATGGGCTCCCAAATATCACTTTCCAGATTCCACGAAAAGAGTGTTAGCAAACTGCTTCCTGAAGTCTAAGTTATAAGTCTGTGAGATGAACACACAGATCAGAAAGAAGTTTCTCAGAAAGATTCTTTCACGTTTTGAACGGATGAAATTTCCTTTATCAGCGTAGGCCTCAATGTGATCCAAAGAAACCCTTCTCAGGTTCCTCAAAGACAGTGTTAATGGACTGCTCCAGGAAACATAAGTGTAACTCTGTGAGAAGAATTCACACATCACCAAGAAGTTTCTAAGAAAGCTTCTTTCTAGTTTTCACCTGTGGATGTTTCCTTTGTCACCATAAGGTTCATTGCGCTATGAAGTATCTAATTGCAGATTTCCAGAAAACTGTGCTAACAAACTGATCACTGAAGAGAAACGTGTAACTTTGTGAGTTGCATTCACACATGGCATTGCAGTTTCTCAGAAAGCTTCTCTTTAGTTATTATGTGAAGATATTTCCTTTTTCACCATAGCCCTCAATGTGCTCCCAAATATACCTTTGCAGAATCCACGACAACAGTGTAGGCAAACGATTCCAAGAAGGGAAGGGTGGAACTCTGTGTGATGAAGTAACACATCAGAAAGCAATCTCTCAGGAAGTTTCTCTGTAGTTTTTATGTGAGGATATTTCCTTTCTCACCATGGGCCCCTATGGGCTCCCAAATATCACTTTCCAGATTCCATGAAAAGAGTGTTAGCAAACTGCTTCCTGAAGTCTAAGTTAGAAGCCTGTGAGATGAACACACAGATCAGAAAGAAGTTTCTCAGAAAGCTTCTTTCACATTTTGCACGTATGAAATTTCCTTTATCAGCGTAGGCCTCAATGTGATGCAAAGAAGCCCTTCTCAGGTTCCTCAAAGACAGTGTGAATGGAATGCTCCACGAAACATAAGGGTAACTCTGTGAGATTTATTCACACATCACCAACAAGTTTCTAAGAAAGCTTCATTCTGTTTTGCATCTGTGGATATTTCCTTTGTCACCGTAAGTTCATTGCGCTATGAAGTATCTAATTGCAGATTTCCAGAAAACTGTGCTAACAAACTGATCACTGAAGAGAAACGTGTAACTCTGTGAGTTGCATTCACACATGGCAATGCAGTTTCTCAGAAAGCTTCTCTTTAGTTATTATGTGAGGATATTCCCTTTTTCACCATGGGCCCCTATGGGCTCCCAAATATCACTTTCCAGATTCCACGAAAAGAGTGTTAGCAAACTGCTTCCTGAAGTCTAAGTTATAAATCTGTGAGATGAACACACAGATCAGAAAGAAGTTTCTCAGAAAGCTTCTTTCACGTTTTGAACATATGAAATTTCCTTTATCAGCGGAGACCTCAATGTGATCCAAAGATGCCCTTCTCAGGTTCCTCAAAGTCAGTGACAATGGACTGATACACGAAACATAAGTGTAACTCTGTGAGATGTATTCACACATCCCAAGAAGTTTCTAAGAAAGCTTCTTTCAGGTTTTCATCTGTGGATATTTCCTTTGTCACCGTAAGGTTCATTGTGTTATGAAGTATCTAATTGCAGGTTTCCAGAAAACTGTGCTAACAAACTGATCACTGAAGAGAAACGTGTAACTCGGTGAGTTGCATTCACATATGGCAATGCAGTTTCTCAGAAAGCTTCTCTTAATTATTATGTGAGGATATTTCCTTTTTCACCATGGGCCCCTAAGGGCTCCCAAATATCACTATCCAGATTCCACGAAAAGAGAGTTAGCAAACTGCGTCCTGAAGTCTAAGTTATAAGTCTGTGAGATGAACACACAAATCAGAAAGAAGATTCTCAGAAAGTTTCTTTCACGTTTTGAACGATGAAAATTCCTTTATCAGCGTAGGCCTCAATGTGATCCAAAGAAGCCCTTCTCAGGTTCCTCAAAGACAGTGTTAATGGACTGCTCCATGAAACATAAGTGTAACTCTGTGAGATGATTTCACACATCACCAAGAAGTTTCTAAGAAAGCTTCTTTCTGGTTTTCATCTGTGGATATGTCCTTTGTCACCGCAAGGTTCATTGCGCTATGAAGTATCTAATTGCAGATTTCCAGAAATCTGTGCTAACAAACTGATCACTGAAGAGAAACGCGTAACTCTGTGAGTTTCATTCACACATGGCAATGCAGTTTCTCAGAAAGCTTCTCTTTAGTTATGATGTGAGGATATTTCCTTTTTCACCATAGCCCTCAATGTGCTCCCAAATATACCTTTGTAGAATCCACGACAACAGTGTTAGCAAACAGTTCCAAGAAGGGAAGGGTGGAAATCTGTGTGATGAAGTAACACATCAGAAAGCAATCTCTCAGAAAGTTTCTCCATAGTTATTATGTGAGGATATTTCCTTTTTCACCATGGGACCCTATGGGCTTCCAAATATCACTGTCCAGATTCCACGAAAAGAGTGTTAGCAAACTGCTTCCTGAAGTCTAAGTTATAATTTTGTGAGATGAACTCACAAATCAGAAAGAAGTTTCTCAGAAAGCTTCATTCCCGTTTTGAACGGATGAAATTTCCTCTGTCAGCGTAGGCCTCAATGCGACACAAGGAAGCCCTTCTCAGGTTCCTCAAAGACAGTGTTAATGGACGGCTCCAAGAAACATAAGTGTAACTCTGTGAGATGAATTCACACATCACCAAGAAGTTTCTAAGAACGTTTCTTTCCGGTTTTCATCTGTGGATAATTCCTTTGTCACCGTAAGTTTCATTGCACTAAGAAGTATCTAATTGCAGATTTCCAGAAAACTGTGCTAACAAACTGATCACTGAAGAGAAACGTGTAACTCTGTGAGTTGAATTCACACATGGCAATGCAGTTTCTCAGAAAGCTGCTCTTTAGTTATTATGTGAGGATGTTTCCTTTTTCACCATGGGCCCAATGAGCTCCCAAATATCACTTTTCAGATCCCACGAAAAGAGTGTTAGCAAACTGCTTCCTGAAGTCTAAGTTATAATTTGCGAGATGAACTCACCAATCAGAAAGAAGTTTCTCAGAAAGCTTCATTCCCCTTTTGAACGGATGAAATTTCCTCTATCAGCGTAGGTCTCAATGCGACCCAAAGAAGCCCTTCTCATGTTCCTCAAAGACAGTGTTAATGGACTGCTCCACGAAACATAAGTGTAACTCTGTGAGATGAATTCACACATCACCAAGAAGTTTCTAAGAACGTTTCTTTCTGGTTTTCATCTGTGGATATTTCCTTTGTTACCGTAAGTTTCCTTGCACTATGAAGTATCTAATTGCAGATTTCCAGAAAACTGTGCTAACAAATTGTTCACTGAAGGGAAACGTGTAACTCTGTGAGTTGCATTCACACATGGCAATGCAGTTTCTCAGAAAGCTGCTCTTTAGTTATTATGTGAGGATGTTTCCTTTTTCACCATAGCCCTCAATGTGCTACCAAATATACCTTTGCAGAATCCACGACAAGAGTGTTAGCAAACGGTTCCAAGAACGGAAGGGTGGAACTCTTTGTGATGAAGTCACACATCAGAAAGCAATCTCTCAGAAAGTTTCTCTGTAGTTATTATGTGAGGATATTTCCTTTCCCACCGTGGGCCCCTATGGGCTCCCAAATATCAATTTCCAGATTCCACGAAAAGAGTGTTAGCAAACTGCTTCCTGAACTCTAAGTCATAAGACTGTGAGATGAACACACAGATCAGAAAGAAGTTTCTCAGAAAGCCTCTTTCACGTTTTGAACGGATGAAGTTTCCTTTATCAGCGTAGGCCTCAATGCGATCCAAGGAAGCCCTTCTCAGTTTCCCCAAAGACAGGGTTAATGGACTGCTCCACGAAACATAAGTGTAACTCTGTGAGATGAATTCACACATCACCAAAAAGGTTCCAATACAGCTTCTTTCTAGTTTTCGTCTGTGGATATTTCCTTTGTCACTGTAATCTTCATTGCGCTATGAAATATCTAATTGCAGATTTCCAGAAAGCTGTGCTAACAAACTGATCACTGAAGAGAAACGTGTAACTCTGTGAGTTGCATTCACACATGGCAATGCAGTTTCTCAGAAAGCTTCTCTTTAGTTATTATGTGAGGATATTTCCTTTTACACAATAGCCCTCAATGTGCTCCCAAATACACCTTTGCAGAATTCACGACAACAGTGTTAGCAAACTGTTCCAAGAAGGGAAGGGTGGAACTCTGTGTGATGAAGTAACACATCAGAAAGCAATCTCTGAGAAAGTTTCTCCATAGTTATTAGGTGAGGATATTTCCTTTTTCACCGTGGGCCCCTATGGGCTCACAAATATCACTTTCCAGATTCCACGAAAAGAGTGTTAGCAAACTGCTTCCTGAAGTCTAAATTATAAGTGTGTGATATGAACACACAGATCAGAAAGAAGTTTCTCAGAAAGCTTCTTTCACGTTTTGAACGGATGAAATTTCCCTTATCAGCGTAGGCTTCAATGCGATCCAAGGAAGCCCTTCTCAGTTTCCAAAAAGACAGTGTTAATGGACTGCTCCACGATATATAAGTGTAAATCTGTGAGATGAATTCACACATCACCAAATAGGTTCTAAGAAAGCTTTTTTCTAGTTTTCATCTGTGGATATATCCTTTGTCACTGTAATGTTCATTGCACTATGAAGTATCTAATTTCAGATTTCCAGAAAACTGTGCTAACAAACTGATCACTGAAGTGAAACATGCAACTCTGTGAGTTGCATTCACACATGGCAATGCAGTTTCTCAGAAAGCTTCTCTTTAGTTATTATGTGAAGATATTTCCTTTTTCACCATAGCCCTCAATGTGTTCCCAAATATACCTTTGCAGAATCCACGACAACAGTGTTAGCAAACGGTTCCAAGAAGGGAAGGGTGGAACTCGGTGTGATGAGGTAAAACATCAGAAAGCACTCTCTCAGAACGTTTCTCCATAGTTATTATGTGAGGATATTTCCTTTGTCACCATGGGCCCCTAAAGGCTCCCAAATATCACTTTGCAGATTCCACGAAAAGAGTGTTAGCAAACTGCTTCCTGAAGTCTAAGTTATAAGTCTATGAGATGAACTCACAGATCAGAAAGAAGTTTCTCAAAAATCTTCTTTCACGTTTTGAACGGATGAAATTCCTTTATCACCATAGGCCTCAATGCGATCCAAGAAAGCCCTTTTCAGATTCCTCAAAACAGTGTTAATGGACTGCTCCACGATGGACTAGTATAACTCTGTGAGATGAATTCACACAATACCAAGAAGTTTCTAAGAAAGCTTCTTTCTAGTTTTCATCTGTGGATGTTTCCTGTGTCACCGTAAGGTTCATTGCGCTATGAAGTATCTAATGGCAGATTTCCAGAAAACTGTGCTAACAAACTGCTCCTTGAAGAGAAACGTCTAACTCTGTGAGTTGCATTCACACATGGCAATGCAGTTTCTCAGAAAGCTTCTCTTTAGTTACTATGTGAGGATATTTCCTTTTTCACCATAGCCCTCAAAGTGCTCCCAAATATACCTTTGCAGAATCCACGACACAGTGTTAGCAAACGGTTCCAAGAAGGGAGGTTGGAACTCTGTGTGATGAAGTCACACATCAGAAAGCAATCTCTCAAAAAGTTTCTCTGTAATTATTATGTGAGGGTATTTCCTTTTTCACCATGGGCCCCTATGGGCTCCCAAATATCACTTTCCAGATTCCACGAAAAGAGTGTTAGCAAACTGCTTCCTGAAGACTAAGTTAGATGTGTGCGAGCTGAACACACAGATCAGAAAGAAGTTTCTCAGAAAGCTTCTTTCACGTTTTGAACGGATGAAATTTCCTTTATCAGCTTAGGAATGAATGTTATCGAAAGAAACCCTTCTCAGGTTCCTCAAAGACAGTGTTAATGGACTGCTCCACGAAACATAAGTGTAACTTTGTGAGATGAATTCACACATCACCAAGAAGTTCCTACGAAAGCTTTTTTCAGGTTTTCATCTGTGGATATTTCCTTTGTCACTGTAATGTTCATTGCGCTATGAAGTATCTAATTGCAGATTTCAAGAAAACTGTGCTAACAAACTGATCACTGAAGAGAAACGTGTAACTCTGTGAGATGCATTCACACATGGCAGTGCAGTTTCTCAGAAAGCTTCTATTTAGTTATTATGTGAGGATATTGCCTTTTACACCATAGCCCTCAATGTGCTCCCAAATATACCTTTGCAGAATCCACGACAATAGTGTTAGCAAACGGTTCCAAGAATGGAAGGATGGAACTCTGTGTGATAAAGTAACACATCCGAAAGGAATCTCTCAGAAAGTTTCTCCATAGTTATTATGTGAGGATATTTACTTCTTCAACATGGGCCCCTATGCTCTCCCAAATATCACTTTGCAGATTCCACGAAAAGAGTGTTAGCAAACTGCTTCCTGAAGTCTAAGTTATAAGACTGTGAGATGAACTCACAGATCAGAAAGAAGTTTCTCAGAAAGCTTCTTTCACGTTTTGAACGGATGAAATTTCCTTTATCAGCGTAGGCCTCAATGTGATCCAAAGAAGCCCTTCTCAGGTTCCTCAAAGACAGTGTTAATGGTCTGCTCCACGAAACATAAGTGTAACTCTGTGAGATGAATTCACACATCACCAAGAAGTTTCTACGAAAGCTTCTTTCTAGTTTTCATGTGTGGATATTTCCTTTGTCACCTTAAGGTTCATTGCGCTATGAAGTTATTAATCGCAGATTTCCAGAAAACTGTGCTAACAAACTGATCACTGAAGAGAAACGTGTAACTCTGTGAGTTGCATTTACACATGGCAATGCAGTTTCTCAGACAGCTTCTCCTTAGTTTTTATGTGAGGATATTTTCTTCTTCACCATTGCCCTCAATGTGCTCCCAAATATACCTTTGCAGAATCCACGACAACAGTGTTAGCAAACGGTTCCAAGAAGGGAAGGGTGGAACTCTGTGAGATGAAGTAACACATCAGAAAGCAATCTCTCTGAAAGTTTCTCTGTAGTTATTATGTGAGGATATTTCCTTTTTCACCATGGGCCCCTAAGGGCTCCCAAATATCACTTTCCAGATTCCACGAAAAGAGTGTTAGCAAACTGCTTCCTGAAGTCTAAGTTATAAGTCTGTGAGATGAACACACAGATCAGAAAGAAGTTTCTCAGAAAGCTTCTTTCACGTTTTGAACGGATGAAATTTCCTTTATCAGCGTAGGCCTCAAAGCGATCCACGGAAGCCATTCTCAGGTTCCTCAAAGACAGTGTTAATGGACTGCTCCACGAAACATAAGTGTAACACTGTGAGATGAATTCACACATCACCAAGAAGTTTCTAAGAAAGCTTCTTTCTAGTTTTCATCTGTGGATATTTCCTTTGTCACCGTAATGTTCATTGCGCTATAAAGTATCTAATTGCAGATTTCCAGAAAACTGTGCTAACAAACTGATCACTGAAGAGAAACGTGTAACTCTGTGAGATGCATTCACACATGGCAGTGCAGTTTCTCAGAAGGCTTCTATTTAGTTATTATGTGAGGATATTGCCTTTTACACCATAGCCCTCAATGTGCTCCCAAATATACCTTTGCAGAATCCACGACAATAGTGTTAGCAAACTGTTCCAAGAAGGGAAGGTTGGAACTCTGTGTGATAAAGTAACACATCCGAAAGGAATCTCTCAGAAAGTTTCTCCATAGTTATTATGTGAGGATATTTCCTTTTTCACCATGGGCCCCTATGCTCTCCCAAATATCACTTTGCAGATTACACGAAAAGAGTGTTAGCAAACTGCTTCCTGAAGTCTAAGTTATAAGACTGTGAGATGAACTCACAGATCAGAAAGAAGTTTCTCAGAAAGCTTCTTTCACGTTTTGAACGGATGAAATTTCCTTTATCAGCGTAGGCCTCAAAGCGATCCAAGAAAGCCCTTCTCAGGTTCCTCAAGGACGGTGTTAATGGACTGCTCCACGAAACATAAGTGTAACTCTGTGAGATGAATTCACACATCACCAAGAAGTTTCTAAGAAAGCTTCTTTCTAGTTTTCATCTGTGGATATTTCCTTTGTCACCGTAATGTTCATTGCGCTATAAAGTATCTAATTGCAGATTTCCAGAAAACTGTGCTAACAAACTGATCACTGAAGAGAAACGTGTAACTCTGTGAGTTGCATTCACACATGGCAATGCAGTTTCTCAGAATACTTCTCTTTAGTTATTATGTGAAGGTATTTCCATTTTCCCCATAGCCCTCAATGTGCTCCCAAATATACCTTTGCAGAATCCACGACAATAGTGTTAGCAAACTGTTCCAAGAAGGGAAGGATGGAACTCTGTGTGATAAAGTAACACATCCGAAAGGAATCTCTCAGAAAGTTTCTCCATAGTTATTATGTGAGGATATTTCCTTTTTCACCATGGGCCCCTATGCTCTCCCAAATATCACTTTGCAGATTACACGAAAAGAGTGTTAGCAAACTGCTTCCTGAAGTCTAAGTTATAAGATTGTGAGATGAACTCACAGATCAGAAAGAAGTTTCTCAGAAAGCTTCTTTCACGTTTTGAACGGATGAAATTTCCTTTATCAGCGTAGGCTTCAATGTGATCCAAAGAAGCTCTTCTCAGGTTCCTCAAAGAGAGTGTTAATGGACTGCTCCACGAAACATAAGTGTAACTCTGTGAGATGAACTCACACATCACCAAGAAGTTTCTATGAAAGCTTCTTTCTAGTTTTCATCTGTGGATATTTCCTTTGTCACCTTAAGGTTCATTGCGCTATGAAGTTATTAATCGCAGATTTCCAGAAAACTGTGCTAACATACTGATCACTGAAGAGAAACTTGTAACTCTGTGAGTTGCATTCACACATGGCAATGCAGTTTCTCAGAAAACTTCTCCTTAGTTATTATGTGAGAATATTTTCTTCTTCACCATTGCCCTCAATGTGCTCCCAAATATACCTTTGCAGAATCCACGACAACAGTGTTAGCAAACGTTTCCAAGAAGGGAAGGGTGGAACTCTGTGTGATGAAGTGACACATCAGAAAGCAATCTCTCAGAACGTTTCTCCATAGTTATTATGTGAGGATATATCCTTTTTCACCATGTGACTGTATGGGCTCCCAAATATCACTTTCCAGATTCCACGAAAAGAGTGTTAGCAAACTGCTTCCTGAAGTCTAATTTATAAGTCTGTGAGATGAACACACTGATCAGAAAGAAGTTTCTCAGAAAGCTTCTTTCACGTTTTGAACGAATGAAATGTCCTTTATCAGCGTAGGCCTCAAAGCGATCCAAGGAAGCCCTTCTCAGCTTCCTCAAGGAAAGTGTTAATGGACTGCTCCACGAAACATAAGTGTAACTCTGTGAGATGAATTCACACATCACCAAGAAGTTTCTAAGAAAGCTTCTTTCTAGTTTTCATCTGTGGATATTTCCTTTGTTACCGTAAGGTTCATTGCGCTATGAGGTATCTAACTGCAGATTTCCAGAAAACTGTGCTAACTAACTGATCACTGAAGGGAAACGTGTAACTATGTGAGTTGCATTCACACATGGCAATGCAGTTTCTCAGAATGCTTCTCTTTAGTTATTATCTGAAGGTATTTCCGTTTTCCCCATTGCCCTCAATGTGCACCCAAATATACCTTTGCAGAGTCCACGACAACAGTGTTAGCAAACTGTTCCAAGAAGGGAAGGATGGAACTCTGTGTGATGAAGTAACACATCAGAAAGCCATCTCTCAGAAACTTTCTCTGTAGTTATTATGTGAGGATATTTCCTTTTTCACCATGGGTCCCTATGGGCTAACAAATATCATTTCCAGATTCCACGAAAAGAGTGTTAGCAAACTGCTTCCTGAAGTCTAAGTTATAAGTCTGTGAGATGAACACACAGATCAGAAAGAAGTTTCTCAGAAAGCTTCTTTCACGTTTTGAACGGATGAAATTTCCTTTATCAGTGTAGGCCTCAAAGCGTTCCAAGGAAGCCCTTCTCAGGTTCCTCAAAGACAGTGTTAATGGACTGCTCCACGAAAAATAATTGTAACCCTGTGAGATGAATTCACACATCACCAAGAAGTTTCTACGAAAGCTTCTTTCTGGTTTTCATCTGTGGATATTTCCTTTGTCACCTTAGGATTCGTTGCACTATGAAGTATCTAATTGCAGATTTCCAGAAAACTGTGCTAACTAACTGATCACTGAAGAGAAACGTGTAACTCTGTGAGTTGCATTCACACATGGCAATGCAGTTTCTCAGAAAGCTTCTCTTTAGTTATTATATGAGGATATTTCCTTTTTCACCGTATCACTCGATGTGCTCCCAAATATACCTTTGCAGAATCCACGGCAATAGTGTTAGCAAACTGTTCCAACAAGGGAAGGGTGGAACTCTGTGTGATGAAGTAACACATCCGAAAGCAATCTCTAGATAGTTTCTCCATAGTTATTATGTGAGGATATTTCCTTTTTCACCATGGGACCCTATGGGCTCCCAAATATCACTTTGCAGATTCCACGAAAAGAGTGTTAGCAAACTGCTTCCTGAAGTATAAGTTATACGTCTGTGAGGTGAACTCACAGATCAAAAAGAAATTTCTCAGAAAGCTTCTTTCACGTTTTGAACGGATGAAAATTCCTTTATCACCGTAGGCCTCAATGCGATCCAAGGAAGCCCTTCTCAGGTTCCTCAAAGACAGTGTTAATGGAATGCTCCACGAAACATAAGTGTAACTCTATGAGATGAATTCACACATCACCAAGAATTTTCTAAGAAAGCTTCTATCTGGTTTTCATAGGTGGATATTTCCTTTGTCATCGTAAGGTTCATTGTGCTATTAAGTATCTAATTGCAGATTTCCAGAAAAGTGTGCTAACAAACTGATCACTGAAGAGAAACGAGTAACTCTGTGAGTTGTTTTCACACATAGCAATGCAGTCTCTCAGAAAGCTGCTCTTTAGTTATTATGAGGATATTTCCATTTTCACCATAGCCCTTAATGTGCTCCAAAATATACCTTTGCAGAATTCACGACAACAGTGTTAGCAAACGGTTCCAAGAAGGGAAAGGTGGAACTCTGTGTGATGAAGTAACACATCAGAAAGCAATCTCTCAGAATGTTTCTCTGTATTTTTTATGTGAGGATATTTCCTTTTTCACCATGGGTCCCTATGGGCTCCCAAATATCACTTTCCAGATTCCACGAAAAGAGTGTTAGCAAACTGCTTCCTGAAGTCTAAGTTATAAGTCTGTGGAATGAACACAGAGCTCAGAAAGAAGTTTCCCAGAAAGTTTCTTTCACGTTTCGAACGGATGAAATTTCCCTTATCAGCGTATAAATGAATGTGATCCATAGAAGGCGTTCTCAGGTTCCTCAAAGACAGTGTTAATGGACTGCTCCACGAAACATAAGTGTAACTCTGTGAGATGAATTCACACATCACCAAGAAGTTTCTAAGAAAGCTTCTTTCTGGTTTTCATCTGTGGATATTTCCTTTGTCACCTTAGGATTCGTTGCACTATGAAGTATCTAATTGCAGATTTCCAGAAAACTGTGCTAACTAACTGATCACTGAAGAGAAACGTGTAAATCTGTGAGTTGCATTCACACATGGCAATGCACTTTCTCAGAAAGCTTCTCATTAGTTATTGTGTGAGGATATTTCCTTTTTCACCATAGACCTCCATGTGCTCCCAAATATACCTTTACAGAATCCACGACAACAGTGTTAGCAAACGGTTCCAAGAAGGGATGGGTGGAACTCTGTGTGATGAAGTAACACATCAGAAAGCAATCTCTCAGAAAGTTTCTCCATAGTTATTATGTGAGGATATTTCCTTTTTCACCATGGGCCCCAATGGGCTGCCAAATATCACTTTGCAGATTCCACGAAAAGAGTGTTAGCAAACTGCTTCCTGAAGTGTAAGTTCTAAGTCTGTGAGATGAACTCACAGATCAGAAAGAAGTTTCTCAGAAAGCTTCTTTGACGTTTTGAATGGATGAAATTTCCTTTATCAGCGTAGGCCTCAAAGTGATCCAAGGAAACCCTTCTCAGTTTCCTCAAAGACAGTGTTAATGGACTGCTCCACGAAATATAAGTGTAACTCTTTGAGATGAATTCCCACATCACCAAGAAGTTTCTAAGAAAACTTCTTTCTAGTTTTCATCTGTGGATATTTCCTTTGTCATCGTAAGGTTCATGGCGGTATGAAGTATCTAATTGCAGATTTCCAGAAAACTGTGCTAACAAACTGATAACTGAAAAGTGTAACTCTGTGGGTTGCATTCACACATGGCAATGCAGTTTTCAGAGAGCTTCTCTATAGTTATTATGTGAGGATATTTACTTTTTCACCATAGTCCTCAATGTGCTCCCATATATACCATTGCAGAATCCACGACAACAGTGTTAGCAAACGGTTTCAAGAAGCGAAGTGTGGAACTGTGTGTGATGAATTCACACATCAGAAAGCAATCTCTCAGAACGTTTCTCTGTAGTTTTTATGTGAGGATATTTCCTTTTTCACCATGGGCCCCTATGGGATCCCAAATATCACTTTCCAGATTCCACGAAAAGAGTGTTAGCAAACTGCTTCCTGAAGTCTACGTTATAAGTCTGTGAGACGAATTCACAGAGCAGAAAGAAGTTTCTCAGAAAGTTTCTTTGACGTTTTGAACGGATGAAATTTCCTTTATCAGCGTAGGCCTCAAAGGGATCCAAAGAAGCCCTTCTCAGGTTCCTCAAAGACAGTGTTAATGGACTGCTCCACGAAACATAAGTGTAACTCTGTGAGATGAATTCACACATCACCAAAAAGGTTCTAAGAAAGATTCTTTCTAGTTTTCATCTGTGGATATATCCTTTCTCACCGTAATGTTCATTGCGCTATGAAGTATCTAACTGCAGATTTCCAGAAAGCTGTGCTAACAAACTGATCACTGAAGAGAAACGTGTAACTCTGTGAGTTACATTCACACATGGCCATGCAGTATCTCAGAAATCTTCTCTTTAGTTATTATATGAGGATATTTCCTTTTTCACCATAGCCCTCAATGTGCTCCCAAATATACCTATGCAGAATCCACGACAACAGTGTTAGAAAACGGTTCCAAGAAGGGAAGGGAGGAACTCTGTGTGAAGAAGTAACACATCAGAAAGCAATCGCTCAGAAAGTTTCTCTGAAGTTATTATGTGAGGATATTTCCGTTTTCACCATGGGCCCCTATGGGATCCCAAATATCAGTTTCCAGATTCCACGAAAAGGGTTTTAGCAAACTGCTTCCAGAAGTCTAACTTATAAGTCTGTGAGATGAACTCACAGATCAGAAAGAAGTTTCTCAGAAAGCTTCTTTCACGTTTTGAACGGATGAAATTTCCTTTATCAAGGTAGGCCTCAAAGCGATCCAAGGAAACCCTTCTCAGGTTCCTCAAAGACAGTGTTAATGGCCTGCTCCACGAAAGATAAGTGTAACTCTGTGACATGAATTCACACATCACCAAAAGATTCTATGAAAGCTTCTTTCTAGTTTTCATTTGTGGATATTTCTTTTGTCACCTTAAGGTTCATTGCGCTATGAAGTATCTAATTGAAGATTTCCAGAAAACTGTGCTAACAAACTGATCACTGAAGAGAAACGTGTAACTCTGTGAGTTGTATTCACACATGGCAATGCAGTTTCTCAGAAAGCTTCTCTTTAGTTATTATGTGAGGATATTTCCTTTTTCACGATAGCCCTCAATGTGCTCCCAAATATACCTTTGCAGAATCCACGACAACAGTGTTAGCAAACGGTTCCAAGAAGGGAAGGGTGGAACTCTGTGTGATGAAGTAACACATCAGAAAGCAATCTCTGAGAAAGTTTCTCCATAGTTATTATGTGAGGATAATTCCTTTATCACCATGGGCCCCTATGGGCTCCCAGTATATCACTTTGCACATTCCACGAGAAGAGTGTGAGCAAACTGCTTCCTGACGTCTACGTTATAAGTCTGTGAGATGAACTCACAGAGCAGAAAGAAGTTTCTCAGAAAGCTTCTTTGACGTTTTGAACGGATGAAATTTCCTTTATCAGCGTAGGCCTCAAAGGGATCCAAAGAAGCCCTTCTCAGGTTCCTCAAAGACAGTGTTAATGGACTGCTCAACGAAAAATAAGTGTAACTCTGTGAAGTGAATTCACACATCACCAAGAAGTTTCTACGCAAGCTTCTTTCTGGTTTTCTTCTGTGGATATTTCCTTTGTCACCGTAAGGTTCATGGCGCTATGAAGTATCTAATTGCAGATTTCCAGAAAACTCTGCTAACAAACTGATCACTGAAGAGAAACCTGTAACTCTGTGAGTTGTATTCACACATGGCAATGCAGTTTCTCAGAAAGCTTCTCTTTAGTTATTATGTGAGGATATTTCCTTTTTCACCATTGCCCTCCATGTGCTCCGAAATATACATTTGAAGAATCCCCGACAACAGTGGTAGCAAACTGTTCCAAGAAGGGAAGGGTGGAACCTTTTGTGATGAAGTAACACATCAGCAGCAATTCTCAGGAAGTTCTCTGTAGTTATGAGGTGAGGAATTTCTTTCTCCACCATGGGCCCCTATGGGCTCCCAGATATCACT
>NC_044560.1:99415962-99460527 GCF_007565055.1 Rhinopithecus roxellana | reverse complement strand
CGTTTTCTGGACATTCTGCCATTAGGCACTTCATAGTGACATGACCTTATACGGTGACAAGGAATATTCCAAGATAAAAGTCGGAAAGCAAGCTTTTCTAGAAACTTCTGGTATGTGTGAATACATCTCACAGAGTTACACTTTGTTTCGTGGGCAGTCCATTAACATTATTTGAGGAGACTGGCAGGCTTTTTTGATCATTTTGAGGCCTAGGCTGATAAGAAATTTCATCCGTTCCAAACGTGAAAGAAGCTTTCTGAGAAAATCTTTCTAATTCTGTGTGTTCATCTCACAGACTATAAATTAGACTTGCAGAAGCAGTTTCTAACCTCTTTATGGAATCTGAAAGTGATATTGGGGACCCATAGGGCCCACTGTGAAAAAGAAATATCCCTCCATAATAACTATGGAAGAACTTTCTGAGAGTTGCTTTCTTATGTGTTACTTCTCACACAGATTCCACCCTTCCCTCTTGGACCGTTGCTACCACTGTTTCGTGGATTCTGCAAAGGTATTTTGGGAGCACATGAGGGCTACGGCGAAAGGAAAATATCCTCCAATAATATCTAAAGAGAAGCTTTCTGAGAGAACTGCATTGCCAATGTCTGCATGCATCTCACCAGAGTTACACGTTTCTCTTCAGTGATCAGTTTGCTAGCACGTTTTCTGGAAATCTGCATTTAGATACTTCATAGCGCATTGAATTACAGTGACAAGGGCTTATCCACAGACGAAAACAGAAAGAAGCTTTATTGGAACCTTTGGTGTGATGTGTGAATTCATCTCACAGAGTCACACTTATGTTTCGTGGAGCAGTCCATTAACACTGTCGTTGAGGAACCTGAGAAGGGCTTCCTTGGATCGCATTGAGGCCTACGCTGAAAAGGAAACTTCATCCTTTCAAAACGTAAAGAGCCTTCTGAGAAACTTCTTTCTGATCTGTGTGTTCATTCACAGACTTACAACTCTGGTCTAGAAGCAGTTTGCTACACTCTTTTCGTGGAATCTGGAAAGTGATATTGGGAGCCATAGGGGCCCATGTGATAAAATAATTATCCTCACCTTAATAACTAAAGCGTAGCTTTTCTGCGAAAGACTGCACATTTGCCATTGTGATGCACCTCACAGAGTTTTTACACGTTTTCTCTTCATTGGATCGTTTGTTGTTAGCACCAGTTTTCTGGAAATCTGCATTTAGATACTTCATAGCGCATTAACATTAGAGTGCAGGGATAATCCACAACATAAACTAAAGACGCTTCGCTTTATTGGACCATTTTGGTGTATGTGTGACTTCATCTCACAGAGTCACATTTATGTTTCTGGAGCAGTCCATTAACATGTCTTTGAGGACCTGAGAAGGCTTCTTGGATCGCATTGAGGCCACGCTGTAAAGGAAACTCATCCTGTTCAAACGTAAAAGAGGCTTCTGAGAAATTCTTTCTGATCGTGTGTTCATTTCACAGACTACACTCTGGCTTATTGAAGCAGTTTTGCTAAACACTTTTCGTGGAATCGGAAGTGATAATGTGGGATCCCATGGGTCCCATGGTGTGAAAAGGCAACTCCTCACATAATACCTATGGAGAAACTTTCTGAGAGGATTGCTGTCTGATGTGTTACTTCATCACACAGAGTTTCACCCTCCCTTCTTGGAACAGTTTGCTAACACTGTGTCCGTGGATTCTGCAAAGGTATTTGGGAGCACATTGAGGCTATGGTGAAAAGGAAAATCCTCTCACATAATAACTAAGACAAGCTATCTGAGAACTGCATTGCATGTGTGAATGCACTCACAGAGTTACACGTTTCTCTTCC
Organism: Rhinopithecus roxellana; assembly: GCF_007565055.1. Taxonomy (NCBI): domain Eukaryota; kingdom Metazoa; phylum Chordata; class Mammalia; order Primates; family Cercopithecidae; genus Rhinopithecus; species Rhinopithecus roxellana. The sequence continues at coordinate 99,458,709 of NC_044560.1, read as the reverse complement.
GTGATCGTTTGTTAGACCAGTTTTCTTGAAATCTGCAATTAGATAATTCTTCAGCGCAATGAACTTACGGTGATAAAGGAAATTCCACAGATGAAAACCAGAAAAGAAGCTTTCTTTAGAAACTTCTTGTGATGTGTGAATTCCTCTCACAGAGTTACACTTATGTTTCGTGGAGCAGTCCATTAACCTTTCTTTGAGAACCTGAGAGGGGCTTCTTTGGTTCACATTGAGGCCTACGCTGATAAGGAAATTTCATCCGTTCAAAACGTGAGAAGCTTCGAGAAACTTCTTTCTCGATCTGTGTGTTCATCTCACAGACTTATAACTTAGACTTCAGGAAGCAGTTTGCTAACACTATTTTCATGGAGGAATCTGGAAAGTGATATTTGTGAGCCATAGGGGCAAAATGGTAAAAAAGGAAATATCCTCACATAATAAACTATGGAGAAACTATCTGAGAGATTGCTTCTGATGTGTTACTTCCATCACACAGAGTTCCACCTTTCCTTCTTGAAACCGTTTGCTACCACTGTTGTCGTGGATTCTGCAAAGGTATTTGGGAGCACATTGAGGTCTATGGTGACAAAGGAAATATCCTCACTATATAAAGAGAAGCTTTGTGAAATGCATTGCCATGTGTGAATGCGAACTCACAGAGTTTACACGTTTCTCTTTCAGTGATCAGTTTGTTAGCACAGTTTTCTGGAATCTGCAATTAGATACTTCTAGCGTAATGAACATTACACTGACAAAGGATATATCCCCAGATGAAAACTAGAAAGAAGCCTTTCTTTAGAAATTTTGTTGATGTGTGAATTCATCTCAAGAGTACACTTATGTTCAGGAGCATTCCATAAACAACTATCGTTGAGGAACTGAGAAGGCTTCTTTGTATCCACTTTGAGGACCTACGCTGCTAAAGTAATTATCTCGTTCAAAACGTGAAAGAGCTTTCTGAGAAACTTCTTTCTGATCTGTGTGTTCATCTCACAGCATTAAATTAGACTTCAGGAAAGCAGTTTGCTACCACTCTTTTCGTGGAATCTACAAAGTTATATTTGGGAGCCCATAGAGGCCCATGGTGAAAATAGGAAATATCCTCACTAATAACTACAGAGAAACTGAGAGATGCTTTCTGATGTGTTACTTTATCACACAGAGTTTCCACCCTTCCCTTCTTTGGAACCGTTGCTAACACTGTTGTCGTGGATCTGCAAATTATATGTTGGGAGCACTGGAGGGCTTCATGGTGAAAAGGAAGATCCTCACATCATAACTAAAGCAGAAGCTTTCTGAGAAACTGTATTGCCATGTGTGACTGCAACTCACAGAGTTACGTTTCTCTTCCAGTGATCAGTTGTTAGCACAGTTTTCGGGAAATCTGCATAGATACTTCATGCAATGAATGAACCTAAGGTAACAATTAAAATATCCACAGATGAAAACAAAAGAAGCTTTCTTAGAAACTTCTTGGTGATGTGTGAATTCATATCACACAGTTACACTTAGTTTCGTGAACAGTCATTAACACTGTCTTTGGGAAACTGAGAAGGCTTCTTTGGATCACATTGAGCCTACGCTGATAAGGAAATTTTCATCCGTTCAAAACGTGAAAGAAGCTCTTCTAGAAACTTCTTTCAATCTGTGTGTTCTCTCACAGTCTTAGAAACTTAGACTTCAGGAAGCAGTTTGCTACACTCTTTTTGTGGAATCTGCAAAGTGATATTGGGAGCCCATAGGGCCATGTGAAAAAGGAATATCCTCACTAATCACTATGGAGAAACTTCTTAGAGATTGCTTCTGATGTGTTACTTTCATCACACAGAATTCCACCCTTCATTCTTGGAATTGTTGCTAACACTGTTATCGTGGATCTCCAAAGGTATATTTGGAGCACATGGGGCCTATGGTGAAAAGGAATATCCTCACATAATAACTAAAGAGAAGCTTTCTGAGAACTGCATTGCCATGTGTGAATGCAACTCACAGAGTTACAACGTTCTCTTCAGTGATCAGTTTGTTTAGCCATTTTCTTGAACTCTGCAATTAGATACTTCAATAGCGCAATGAACCTTACGGTGACAAAGAAATATCCACATTGAAAAGACTAGAAAGAAGCTTTCTTAGAAACTTCTTGGTGAGTGTGAATTCATCTCACAGCAGTTACGTAATGTTCAGAAAGCGGTGCATTAACACTGTCTTTGAGGACCTGAGAAGGCTTACTTGATCGCATTGAGGCCTACGCTGATAAGAAATTTCATACGTTCAAACGTGAAAGAAGCTTTCTGAAAAACTTCTTTCTGATCTGTGTGTTCAACTCACAGACTTAAAACTTAGACTTCAGGATGTAGTTTGCTAACACTCTTTTCGTGGAATCTGCAAAGTGATATTTGGGAGCTCACAGGGGCCCATGGTGAAAAAGGAAATATACTCACATAATAACTACAGAGAACCTTTCTGAGAGATTGCTTTCTGATCTGTTACTTCATCACACAGAGTTCCACTCTTCCCTTCTTGGAGCCGTTTGCTAACACTGTTTTCATGAATTCCGCAAAGGTGTATTTGGGAGCATTTTGAGGACAACGTGAAAAGGAAATATCCTCACATAATACTAAAGAGAAGCTTTCTGGAAACTGCATTGCCATGAGTGAATGCAACTGACACAGTTCACGTTTCTCTTCAGTGATCGTGTGTTAGCACAGTTTTCTGGAACATCTGCAATTAGATACTTCATAGCGCAATTAATCCTCGGTGACAAAGGAAATATCCACAGATGAAAACCAGAAAGAAGCTTTCTTATAAACTTCTTGGTGACTTTTGAATTCATCTCACAGAGTTACACTTATGTTTCGTGAAGTAGTCTTAACACTGGTTTGAGGAACCTGAGAAGGGCTTCTTTGGATCACATTGAGGCCTACGCGATAAAGGAAATATCATTCGTTCAAACGTGAAGAAGCTTTCTGAGAAACTCTCTCTGATCTCTGGTTCATCTCCACAGACTTAAAACTTAGACTTCAGGAGCAGTTTGCTAACACTCTTTTCCTGGAATCTGCAAATGATTTGGGAGCCCATAGGACCCATGGTGAAAAGGAATATCCTCACATAATAACTATGGAGAACGTTTCTGAGAGATTGCTTTCTGATGTGTTACTTACATCACCCAGAGTTCCACCCTTCCCTTCTGGAACAGTTTGCTAACCTGTTGTCGTGGATCTGCAAATGTATATTTGGGCCACATTGAGGGCTATGGTGTAAAGGAAATAACCTCACAAAATACTAAGAGAAGCTTTCTGAGAAGCTGCATTGCCATGTGTGAATGCAACTCACAGAGTTACACTTTTTCTTCAGCGATCAGTTTTTTTCACAGTTTTCTGGAAATCGCAATTAGATAATTCATAGCGCATGAACCTTCGGGACAAAAAAATATCCACAGATGAGAAACCCAGAATGAAGCTTCTTTAGAAACTTCTTGGTTAATGTGTGACTTCATCTCACATAGTTACACTTATGTTTCGGGAGCAGTCCCATTAACACTGTCTTTGAGGAACCTGAGAAGGGCTTCTTTGGATCCATTGAGGCCTAGGCTGATAAGGAAATTTCATCCGTTCAAAACGTGAAAGAATATTCTGAGAAACTTCTTTCTGATCTGTGTGTTCACCTCACAGACTTGTAACTTAGACTTCAGGAAGCAGTTTGCTAACACTTTCGTGGAATGTGGAAGTGATATTTGGGACCCATGGGCCCATGGTGAAAAAGGAAATATCCTCACATAATACACAGAGAACCATTTCTGAGAGTTAGTTTTCTGATGTGTTGTTACTTCATCACACAGAGTTCCACCTTCCCTTCTTGGAACCGTTTGCTAACACTGTTGTCGTGGATTCTGCGCAAGGTACATTTGGGAGCACATTGGGGCTATGGTGAAAAAGGAAATTCCTCACATAAAAACTAAGGAGAAGCTTTCTGAGAAACTGCATTGCCATGAGTGAAGTAACTTACACGAGTTACACTTTTGTCTTCAGTGATCAGTTTGTAGCACACAGCTTTCTGGAAATCTGCAATTAGACCTTCATAGTGCAATGAACCTAACGGGACAAAGGAATATCCACAGATGAAAACCAGAAAGAAGCTTTCTTAGAAATTCTTGGTGACGTTTGAATTCATCTCACAGAGATACACTTATGTTTCGTGAAGTAGTCCATTAACACTGTGTTTTGAGGAACCTGAGAAGGGCTTCTTTGGATCACATGAGGCCTACGCTGATAAAGGAAATATCATTCGTTCAAACGTGAGAAAAGCTTTCTGAGAAACTTCTTTCTGATCTGTGGTTCATCTCACAGACTTATAACTTGACTTCAAGGAAGCAGTTTTGCTAACACTCTTTTCGTGGAATCTGTAAAGTGATATTTGGGAGCCCATAGGCCCCATGGTGAAAAGGAATATCCTCACCAATATCTACAGAGAAACGTTTCTGAGAGATTGCTTTTGCTGTGTTACATCATCACACAGTGCTTCACCCTTCCCTTCTTGGAACCGTTTGCTAACACTGTTGTCGTGGATTCTGCACGGTATATTTGGGAGCACATTGAGTGCTATGGTGAAAAAGGAAAATCCTCACATATAACTAAAGAGAAGCTTTCTGAGAAACTGCATTGCCATGTGTGAATGCAACTCACAGAGTACCACGTTTCTCTTCATGATCAGTTGTCTAGCACAGTTTTCTGGAAATCTGCAATTAGATACTTAGAGCGCATGACATTACAATGACAAAGGATATATCCACAGATGGAAACTAGAAAGAACTTTCTAGAACCTTTTGGTGATGTGTGATGATTCATCTCACAGAGTTACACTTATGTTCGTCTAGCAGTCCATTAACACTGTCTTTGAGGAACCTGAGAGGGCTTCTTTGGATCATTTTGACGCCTACGCTGATAAAGGAAATTCCATCCGTTCAAAACGTGAAGAAGCTTTTTGAGAAACTTCTCTCTGATCTGTGAGTTCATCTCACAGACTTATAACTTAGACTTCAGGAAGCAGTTTGCTAACACTCTTTTCGTGGAATACCTGCAAAGTGATATTTGGGAGCCTTAGGGGCCCAAGGTGAAAACGGAAATATCCTCACATAATAACTATGGATAAACTTTCTGAGAGATGCTTTCTGATGTGTACTTCATACACAGAGTCCCAACCTTCCCTTCTTGGAACAGTTTGCTAACACTGTTGTCGTGGATTCTGCAAAGTTATATTTGGGAGCCACTTGAGGGCTATGGTTAAAAGGAAATCCTCAACATAACTAAAGAGAAGTTTCTGAGAATCTGCATTGCCACGTTGTGAATGCAACTCACAGAGTTAAACGTTTCTCTTCAGTGATCAGTTTTGTTAGCACAGGTTTTTCTGGAAATCTGCAATTAGATACTTCATAGCGCAATGACCTTACGGTGACAAGGAAATATCCACAGATGAAACCAAAGAAAGAAGCTTTCTTCGAACTTCTTGGTGATGTGTGAATTCATCTCACAGATTTACACTTTGATTCGTGGAGCAGTCCATTAAACACTGTCTTGAGGAACCTGAGAAGGGCTTCCTTGGATCACATTCCTTCCTACGCTGAAAAGGAAATTTCATTGGTTCAAAACGTGAAAGAAGCTTTCTGAGAAAACTGCTTTGATCTGTGTGTCATCTCACAGACTTATAACTTAGACTTCAGGAAGCAGTTTGCTACAACCCTTTTCAGGAATCTGAACGTGATATTTGGGAGCCATAGGAGTCCATGGTGAAAAGAATATCTTCACATAATAACTACAGTGAAACTTTCTGAGAGATTGCTTCTGATGTGTTACTTCACCACACAGAGTTCCACCTTCCCTTCTTGGACCCGTTTGCTACCACTGTTGTCTTGTCTGTGTTCTGCAAAGGTATATTTGGGAGCACATTGAGGACTTTGGTGAAAAAGGAAATTCGCACATAATAACTAAGAGAAGCTTTCTGAGAAACTGCATTGCCATGTGTGAATGCAACTCACAGAGTTACACGTTTCTTTATTGATCAGTTTGTTTACCAGTCTTCTGGAAATCTGCTGCAATTAGATACTGCGTAGCGCAATGAACCTTACGGTGACAAAGGAAATATCCACAGATGAAAACGAGAAAGAAGCTTTCTTGAAACTTCTTGGTGATGTGTGAATTTATCTCACTGAATTACACTTATTATTTCGTGGATCAGTTCATTCACATGTCTTTGAGGAATCTGAGAAGGATTCCTTGGATCGCATTGAGGCCTTCGCTGATAAAGGAAATTTCCTCCGTTCAAAAACGTGAAAGAAGCTTTTTGAGAAACTGCTTCGGTTCTGTGAGTTCATCTCAGAGACTTATAACTTAGACTTCAGGAACAGTTTGCTAACACTCTTTTCGTGGAGTCTGCAAAGTGATATTTGGGAGCCCTTAGGGTGCCGATGGTGAAAAAGAGAAATATCCTCACCATATAATATGAGAAACTTTCTGAGAATTGCTTTCTGATGTGTACTTCATCACACGAGTTCCACACTCCCTTCTTGGAACCGTTGCTAACACTGTTGTCATGGATTCTGCAAAGGTATATTTGGGGGCCATGGGGGGCTATGGTGAAAAAGGAATAACCTCACTTCAAAACTAAAGAGAAGCTTTCTGAGAATTGCATGCCATGTGTGAATGCAACTCACATAGTTACACGTTTCTCTTCCGTGATCAGTTTGTTAGCACACGTTTTCTGGCAAATCTACAATTGATAACTTCAAAGCGCAATGAACCTTACCGTGACAAGGAAATATCCACATTGAAATCAGAAAGAAGCTTTCTTAGAAATTCTTGGTGATGTGTGAATCATCTCACGACTTACACTTATATTTCGTGGACAGTCATTAACACTGTCTTTGAGGGAACCTGAGAAGGGCTTCTTTCGGATCACATTGAGGCTACGCTGTGATAAAGGAAATTTCTTTTTTTTTTTTTTTAATTTTTTTTTTAATATTTTTTAATTTTTTATTTTTTTATTATACTTTAAGTTCTAGGGTACATGTGCACGTGCGGTTTGTTACATATGTATATCTTATGCCATGTTGGTGTGCTGTACCTCAACTCGTCAGCACCCATCAATTCATCATTTATGTCATGTATAACTCCCCAAGTGCAATCCCTCCCTCCTCCCCCCCTCCCCCCCTCCCCCATGATAGGCCCCAGTGTGTGATGTTCCCCTCCCCGATCCAAGTGATCTCATTTTTTTCGGTCTCCCACCTATGAGTGAGAACATGCGGTGTATGGTTTTCTCTTCTTGTGATAGTTTGCTTTGAATGATGGTTTCAGCATTCCATGTCCCTACAAAGGACGCAAACTCATTCCTTTTTTATGGCTGCATAGTATCCTGGTATATGTGCACATTTTCTTAATCCAGTCTGTCACAGATGGACATTTGGGTTGATTCCAAGTCTTTGCTATTGTAATAGTGCCGCAATAAACATAACGTGTACATGTGTCTTTGTTAGTAGAATAATTTATATCCTTGGGTATATACCCAGTAGTGGGATGGCTGGGTCATATGGTACATCTAGTTCTAGATCCTTGAGGAATTGCCATACTGTTTTCATAATGGTTGAACTAGTTACACTCCCACCAACATATAAAAGTGTTCCTATTTCTCCACATCCTCTCCAACACCTGTTGTTTCCTGACTTCTTAATGATTGCCATTCTAACTGGTGTGTGATGGTTATCTCATTGTGGTTTTGATTTGCATTTCTCTGACGGTGAGTGATGATGACATTTTTTCATGTGTCTGTTGGCCGTATGAATATCTTTTTTTTGAGAAATGTCTTGTTCATATACTTTCCCCACTTTTGGATGGGGTTGTTTTTTTTTTCTCGTATATGTGTTTGAGTTCTTTGTAGGAAATTTCATCCGTTCAAATATGAAAGAACTTTCTGAGAACTTCTTTCTGATCTGTGTGCTCACTCACAGCTTATAAACTTGGCATTTCAAGAGGCAGTTTGCTAAACACTCTTTTCGTGGAATCTGCCAAGTGAATTTGGGAGTCCATAGGGGCCCATGGTGAAAAAGGAATATCTACATAAACCCTACAACAGAGAACGTTCTCGAGATTGTGCTTTCTGATGTGTTACTCTTCATCACCAGAGTTCCACCCTTCGATTTCTTGGAAAACGTTTGCTAACCTGTTGTCGGTGGATTTGCAAAGGTATATTTGGGAGCACATTGAGGACTATGGTGAAAAAGGAAATATCCTACATATAACTAAAGAGAAACTTTCTGAAAACTGCCATTGCATGTGTGAATGCATTCACAAGAGTTACAAGTTTCTCTTCAGTGATCAGTTTTTTAGCAAGCTTCTTATAAATGTGCAATAAGATACTTCATAGCTCAGTGAACGTTACAGTGAGAAAGGATATATCCACAGATGAAACTAGAAAGAAGCTTCTTAGATCCTTTTGGGTGATGTGTGGAATCATCTCACAGAGTTACACTTATGTTTCGTGGAGCAGTCCATTAAACACTGTTTTTGAGAGACCTGAGAAGGCTTCTTTGGATCACTTTGAGGCCTACGCTGATAAAGGAATTTCATCTGTTCAAAACGTGAAAGAAGCTTTCTGAGAAACTTCTTTCTGATCTGTGTGTTATCTCAGAGACTTATGACTTAGACATAGGAAGCAGTTACTAAACATCCTTTTCGTGAGTCTGCAAGTGATATCTGGGAGCCCAGGGGCCCATGGTGAAAAAGAAAAATCCTCACATCATAACTACAGAGAACACTTTCTGAGAGATTGCTTTCTGATGTGTTACTTCATCACACAGAGTTCCACCCTTCCCTTCTTGAACCGTTTGCTACCACTGTTGTCGCGGGATTCTTCAAATGTAGTATTTCGAGCAAGCAATGGCAGGGCAATGGTGAAAGGAAATATCCTCACATATAACTAAAGAGAAGCTTTTTGAAACTGCATTGCCATGGTGAAACAACTCACAGAGTTACAGTTTCTCTTCATGATCAGTTTGTTAGCAGAGTTTCTGAAATCTGCCTTAGATACTTCATAGCGCCATGAACCTTACTGGTGACAAAGGAATATCCACAGAGAAAAACACCGAAAGAAGCTTGCGTAGAAACTTCTTGTGTGATGTGTGAATTCACTTCACAGAGTTTACACTTATTTTTCGTTGAGCAGTCCATTAACACTGTCTTTGAGAGGCACCTGAGAAAGGCTTCTTTGGATCCCTTTGCGGACCTGCTGAAAAGGAAATTCATCGTTCAAAACTCAAAGAAGCTTTCTGAGAAACTTCTTTCTGCTCTGTGATTTCATCTCACAGACTTATAACGTAGACTCAGGAAGCAGTTTGCTCACACCTTTTCGTGGAAATTTGGCAAATGAAGTGCTATTACTTGGGGAGCCATAGGGGCCCATGGTGTAATAAAGGGGGAAATCCTGCGCTAACAAACTGATCACTGAAGAGAAACGTGTAACTCTGTGAGTTGCATTCACACATGGCAATGCTGTTTCTCCGAAAGTTTCTCTTTAGTTATTATGTGAGGATATTTCCTTTTTCACCATAGCCCTCAATGTGCTCCCAAATATACCTTTGCAGAATCCACGACAACAGTGTTAGCAAACGGTTCCAAGAAGGGAAGCGTGGAACTCTGTGTGATGAAGTAACACATCAGAAAGCAATCTCTAAAAAGTTTCTCTGTAGTTATTATGTGAGAATATTTCCTTTTTCACCATGGGCCCCTATGGGCTCCGAAATATCACTTTGCAGATTCCACTAAAAGAGTGTTAGCAAACTGCTTCCTGAAGTCTAAGTTATAAGTCTGTGAGATGAACTCACAGATCAGAAAGAAGTTTCTCAGAAAGCTTCTTTCACGTTTTGAACGGATGAAATTTCCTTTATCAGCGCAGGCCTCCATGGGATCCAAAGAAGCCCTACTCAGGTTCCTCAAAGACAGTGTTAATGGACTGCTCCACGAAACATAAGTGTAAACACTGTGAGATGAATTCACACATCACCAAGAAGTTTCTAAGAAAGCTTCTTTCTGGTTTTCATCTGTCAATATTTCCTTTGTCACCGTAAGGTTCATGGCGCAATGAAGTATCTAAATGCAGATTTCCAGAAAACTGTGCTAACAAACTGATCACTGAAGAGAAACGTGTAATTCTGTGAGTTCCATTCACACATGGCAATGCAGTTTCTCAGAAAGCTTCTCTTTAGTTATTATGTGAGGATATTTATTTTTTCACCATAGCCCTCAACGTGCTCCCAAATATACCTTTGCAGAATCCACGACAACAGTGTTAGCAAACTTTTCCAAGAAGGGAATGGTGGAACTCTGTGTGATGAAGTAACACATCAGAAAGCAATCTCTCAGAAAGTTTCTCCGTAGTTATTGTGTGAGGATATTTCCTTTTCACGATGGGCCCCTAAGGTCTCCCAAATATCACTTTGCAGATTCCACGAAAAGAGTGTTAGCACACTATGTCCTGAAGTCTAAGTTAAAAGTCTGTGAGATGAACTCACCGATCAGAAAGTAGTTTCTCAGAAAGTTTCTTTCACGTTTTGAATGGATGAAATTTCCGTTCTCAGCGTAGGCCTCAATGCGATCCAAGGAAGCCCTTCTCAGGTTCCTCAAAGACAGTGTTAGTTTACTGCTCCACGAAACATAAGTGTAACGCTGTGAGATGAATTCACACATCACCAAGAAGTTTCTAAGAAAGCTTCTTTCTGGTTTTCATCTGTCAATATTTCCTTTGTCACCGTAAGGTTCATGGCGCAATGAAGTATCTAAATGCAGATTTCCAGAAAACTGTGCTAACAAACTGATCACTGAAGAGAAACGTGTAATTCTGTGAGTTCCATTCACACATGGCAATGCAGTTTCTCAGAAAGCTTCTCTTTAGTTACTATGTGAAGATATTTTCTATTTCACCATAGCCCTCAATGTGCTCCCAAATATACCTTTGCAGAATCCACGACAAGAGTGTTAGCAAACGGTTCCAAGAAGGGAAGGGTGGAACTCTGTTTAATGAAGTAACACATCAGAAAGCAATCTCTCAGAAAGTTTCTCTGTAGTTATTATGTGAGGATATTTCCTTTTTCACCATGGGACCCTATGGCATCTCAAATATCACTTTCCAGATTCCACGAAAAGAGTGTTAGCAAACTGCTTCCTGAAGTCTAAGTTATAAGTCTGTGAGATGAACACACAGGTCAGAAAGAAGTTTCTCAAAGAGCTTCTTTCACGTTTTGAACGGATGAAATTTCCTATATCAGCGTAGGCCTCAATGTCATCCAAAGATAACCATCTCAGGTTCCTCAAAGACAGTGTTAATGGACTGCTCCACGAAACATAAGTGTAACTCTGTGAGATGAATTCACACATAGCCAAGAAGTTTCTAAGAAAGCTTCTTTCTGGTTTTCATCTGTGGATATTTCCTTTGTCACCGTAAGGTTCATTGCGCTGTGAATTATCTAATTGCAGATTTAAAGAAAACTGTTCTAACAAACTGAACACTGAAGAGAAACGTGTAACTCTGTGAGTTGCATTCACACATGGCAATGCAGTTTCTCAGAAAGCTTCTCTTTAGTTATTATGTGATGATATTTCCTTTTTCACCATAGCCCTCAATGTGCTCCCAAATATACCTTTGCAGAATCCACGACAACAGTGTTAGCAAACTGTTCCAAGAAGGGAAGGGTGGAATTCTGTGTGATGAAGTAACACATCAGAAAGCAATCTCTCAGAAAGTTTCTCCATAGTTATTATGTGAGGATATTTCCTTTTTCACCGTGGGACCCTGTGGGCTCCCAAATATCACTTTGCAGATTCCACGAAAAGATTGTTAGCAAACTGCTTCCTGAAGTCTAAGTTATAAGTTGGTGAGATGAACTCACGAATCAGAAAGAAGTTTCTCAGAAAGGTTCTTTCCCTTTTTGAACGGATGAAATTTCCTCTATCAGCGTAGGCCTCAATGCGATCCAAGGGAGCCTTTCTCAGGTTCCTCAAAGACAGTGTTAATGGACTGCTCCACGAAACATAAGTGTAACTCTGTGAGATGAATTCACACATCACCAAGAAGTTTCTAAGAAAGCTTCTTTCTGGTTTTCATCTGTGTATATTTCCTTTGTCACCCTAAGGTTCATGGCGATATGAAGTATCTAATTGCAGATTTCCAGAAAACTGTGCTAACAAACTGATCACTGAAGAGAAACGTGTAACTCTGTGAGTTGCATTCACACATGGCAATGCAGTTTCTCAGAAAGCTTCTCTTTAGTTATTATGTGAGGATATTTCCTTTTTCACCATAGCCCTCAATGTGCTCGCAAATATACCTTTGCAGAATCCACGAAAAGAGTGTTAGCAAACTGTTCCAAGAAGGGAAGCGTGGAACTCCGTGTGATGAAGTAACACATCAGAAAGCAATCTCTCAAAAAGTTTCTCTGTAGTTATTATGTGAGGATATTTCCTTTTTCACCATGGGCCCCTATGGGCTCCCAAATATTACTTTCCAGATTCCACGAAAAGGGTGTTAGCAAACTGCTTCCTGAAGTCTAAGTTATAAGTCTGTGAGATGAACACACAGATCAGAAAGAAGTTTCTCAGAAAGCTTCTTTCACGTTTTGAACGGATGAAATTTCCTTTATCAGCGTAGGCCACAATGTGATCCAAAGAAGCCCTTCTCAGGTTCCTCAAAGACAGTGTTAATGGACTGCTCCACGAAACATAAGCGTAACTGTGTGAGATGAATTCACACATCACCAAGAAGTTTCTAAGAAAGCTTCTTTCTGGTTTTCATCTGTGGATATTTCCTTTGTCACCGTAAAGTTCATTGCGCTATGAAGTATCTAATTGCAGATTTCCAGAAAACTGTGCTAACAAACTGAACACTGAAGAGAAACGTGTAACTCTGTGAGTTGCATTCACACATGGCAATGCAGTTTCTCAGAAAGCTTCTCTTTAGTTATTATGTGAGGATATATCCTTTTTCACCATGGGTCCCTAAGGGCTTCCAAAAATCACTTTGCAGATTCCACGAAAAGAGTTTTAGCAAACTGTTTCCTGAAGTCTAAGTTATAAGTCTGTGAGATGAACACCCAGATCAGAAAGAAGTTCCTCAGAAAGCTTCTTTCACGTTTTGAACGGATGAAATTTCCTTTATCAGCGTAGGCCTCAATGGGATCCAAAGAGGTCCTTCTCAGTTTCCTCGAAGACAGTGTTGATGGACTGCTCCACGAAACATAAGTGTAACTCTGAGAGATGAATTCACACATCTCCAAGAAGTATCTAGGAAAGCTTCTTTCTAGTTTTCAACTGTGGATATTTCCTGTGTCACCGTAAGTTTCATTGCGTTATGAATTATCTAATTGCAGATTTAAAGAAAACTGTTCTAACAAACTGATCACTTAAGAGAAACGTGTAACTCTGTGAGTTGCATTCACACATGGCAATGCAGTTTCTCAGAAAGCTTCTCTTTAGTTATTATGTGAGGATATTTCCTTTTTCACCAAAGCCCTCAATGTGCTCCCAAATATACCTTTGCAGTATCCACGACAACAGTGTTAGCAAACTGTTCCAAGAAGGGAAGGGTGGAACTCTGTGTGATGAAGTCACACATCAGTAAGCAATCTCTCAGAACGTTTCTCCATAGTTATTATGTGAGGATATTTCCTTTTTTACCATGGGCCCCGATGGGCTCCCAAATATCACTTTGTAGATTCCACGAAAAGAGTGTTAGCAAACTGCTTCCTGAAGTCTAAGTTATAAGTCTGTGAGATGAACTCACAGATCAGAATGAAGTTTCTCAGAAAGCTTCTTTCACGTTTTGAAGGAATGAAGATTCCTTTATCAGCGTAGGCCTAAATGCGATCCAAGGAAGCCCTTCTCAGGTTCCTCAAAGACACTGTTAATGGACTGCTCCACGAAAAATAAGTGTAACTCTGTGAGATGAATTCACACATCACCAAGAATGTTCTAAGAAAGTTTCTTTCTAATTTTCATCTGTGGATATTTCTTTTTTTTTTTTATTATACTTTAACTTCTAGGGTACATGTGCATAACGTGCAGGTTTGTTACATATGTATACTTATTCTATGTTGGTGTGCTGCACCCATCAACTCGTCAGCACCCATCAATTCATCATTTATATCATGTATAACTCCCCAGTGCAATCCCTCCCTCCTCCCCCCTCCCCATGATAAGCCCCATTGCGTGATGTTCCCCTTCCCGAGTCCAAGTGATCGCATTGTTCAGTTCCCACCTATGAGTGAGAAGATGCGGTGTTTGGTTTTCTCTTCTTGTGATAGTTTGCTAAGAATGATGTTTTCCAGCTGCATCCATGTCCCTACAAAGGACGCAAACTCATCCTTTTTTATGGCTGCATAGTATTCCATGGTGTATATGTGCTACATTTTCTTAATCCAGTCTGTCACAGATGGACATTTGGGTAGATTCCAAGTCTTTGCTATTGTGAATAGTGCCGCAATAAACATACGTGTACATGTGTCTTTGTAGTAGAATAATTTATAATCCTTTGGGTATATACCCAGTAGTGGGATGGCTGGGTCATATGGTACATCTAGTTCTAGATCCTTGAGGAATTGCCATACTGTTTTCCATAATGGTTGAACTAGTTTACAATCCCACCAACAGTGTAAAAGTGTTCCTATTTCTCCACATCGTCTCCAACACCTGTTGTTTCCTGACGTCTTAATGATTGCCATTCTAACTGGTGTGAGATGGTATCTCATTGTGGTTTTGATTTGCATTTCTCTGATGGCGAGTGATGATGAGCATTTTTTCATGTGTCTGTTGGCTGTATGAATATCTTCTTTTGAGAAATGTCTGTTCATATCCTTTCCCCACTTTTTGATGGGGTTGTTTGTTTTTTTCTCGTATATTTGTTTGAGTTCTTTGTAGATTCTGGATATTAGCCCTTTGTCAGATGAGTAGGTTGCAAAAATTTTCTCCCATTCTGTAGGTTGCCTGTTCACTCTGATGGTAGTTTCTTTTGCTGTGCAAAAGCTCTTTAGTTTAATTAGATCCCATTTGTCAATGTTTGCTTTTGCCGCCATTGCTTTTGGTGTTTTAGACATGAAGTCCTTGCCCATGCCAATGTCCTGAATGGTACTACCTAGATTTTCTTCTAGGATTTTTATGGTATTAGGTCTAACATTTAAGTCTCTAATCCATCTTGAATTAATCTTCGTATAAGGGGTAAGGAAAGGATCCAGTTTCAGCTTTCTACTTATGGCTAGCCAATTTTCCCAGCACCATTTATTAAATAGGGAATCCTTTCCCCATTTCTTGTTTCTCTCAGGTTTGTCAAAGATCAGATGGCTGTAGATGTGCGGTATTATTTCTGAGGACTCTGTTCTGTTCCATTGGTCTATATCTCTGTTTTGGTACCAGTACCATGCTGTTTTGGTTACTGTAGCCTTGTAGTATAGTTTGAAGTCAGGTAGCGTGACGCCTCCAGCTTTGTCCTTTTGACTTAGGATTGTCTTGGCAATGCGGGCTCTTTTTTGGTTCCATATGAACTTTAAAGCAGTTTTTTCCAATTCTGTGAAGAAACTCGTTGGTAGCTTGATGGGGATGGCATTGAATCTATAAATAACCTTGGGGAGTATGGCCATTTTCACGATATTGATTCTTCCTATCCATGAGCATGGTATGTTCTTCCATTTGTTTGTGTCCTCTTTGATTTCACTGAGCAGTGGTTTGTAGTTCTCCTTGAAGAGGTCCTTGACATCCCTTGTAAGCTGGATTCCTAGGTATTTGATTCTCTTTGAAGCAATTGTGAATGGAAGTTCATTCCTGATTTGGCTCTCTGCTTGTCTGTTACTGGTGTATAAGAATGCTTGTGATTTTTGCACATTAATTTTGTATCCTGAGACTTTGCTGAAGTTGCTTATCAGCTTAAGGAGATTTTGGGCTGAGACGATGGGTTTTTCTAAATATACAATCATGTCATCTGCAAGCAGGGACAATTTGACTTCTTCTTTTCCTAACTGGATACCCTTGATTTCTTTCTCTTGCCTGATTGCCCTAGCCAGAACTTCCAACACTATGTTGAATAGGAGTGGTGAGAGAGGGCATCCCTGTCTTGTGCCAGTTTTCAAAGGGAATTTTTCCAGTTTTTGCCCATTCAGTATGATATTAGCTGTGGGTTTGTCATAAATAGCTCTTATTATTTTGAGGTACGTTCCATCAATACCGAATTTATTGAGCGTTTTTAGCATGAAGGGCTGTTGAATTTTGTCAAAAGCCTTTTCTGCATCTATTGGGACAATCATGTGGTTCTTGTCTTTGGTTCTGTTTATATGCTGGATTACGTTTATTGATTTGCGAATGTTGAACCAGCCTTGCATCCCAGGGATGAAGCCCACTTGATCATGGTGGATAAGCTTTTTGATGTGCTGCTGAATCCGGTTTGCCAGTATTTTATTGGGAATTTTTGCATCAATGTTCATCAGGGATATTGGTCTAAAATTCTCTTTTTTTGTTGTGTCTCTGCCAGGCTTTGGTATCAGGATGATGTTGGCCTCATAAAATGAGTTAGGCAGGATTCCCTCTTTTTCTATTGATTGGAATAGTTTCAGAAGGAATGGTACCAGCTCCTCCTTGTACCTCTGGTAGAATTCAGCTGTGAATCCATCTGGTCCTGGACTTTTTTTGGTGGGTAGGCTATTAATTGTTGCCTCAATTTCAGAGCCTGCTATTGGTCTATTCAGGGATTCAACTTCTTCCTGGTTTAGCCTTGGGAGAGTGTAAGTGTCCAGGAAATTATCCATTTCTTCTAGATTTTCTAGTTGATTTGCGTAGAGGCGTTTATAGTATTCTCTGATCGTAGTTTGTATTTCTGTGGGGTCAGTGGTGATATCCCCTTTATCATTTTTTATTGCATCTATTTGATTCCTCTCTCTTTTCTTCTTTATTAGTCTTGCTAGCGGTCTGTCAATTTTGTTGATCTTTTCAAAAAACCAACTCCTGGATTCATTGATTTTTTGGAGGGTGTTTTGTGTCTCTATCTCCTTCAGTTCTGCTCTGATCTTAGTTATTTCTTGCCTTCTGCTAGCTTTTGAATGTGTTTGCTCTTGCCTCTCTAGTTCTTTCAATTGTGAAGTTAGAGTGTCAATTTTAGATCTTTCCTGCTTTCTCTTGTGGGCATTTAGTGCTATAAATTTCCCTCTACACACTGCTTTAAATGTGTCCCAGAGATTCTGGTATGTTGTATCTTTGTTCTCATTGGTTTCAAAGAACATCTTTATTTCCGCTTTCATTTTGTTATGTACCCAGTAGTCAGTCAGGAGCAGGTTGTTCAGTTTCCATGTAGTTGAGTGGTTTTGATTGAGTTTCTTAGTCCTGAGTTCTAGTTGGATTGCACTGTGGTCTGAGAGACAGTTTGTTATAATTTCTGTTCTTTTACATTTGCTGAGGAGTGCTTTACTTCCAATTATGTGGTCAATTTTTGGAATAAGTGCGATGTGGTGCTGAGAAGAATGTATATTCTGTTGATTTGGGGTGGAGAGTTCTATAGATGTCTATTAGGTCCGCTTGGTGCAGAGATGAGTTCAATTCCTGGATATCCTTGTTAACTTTCTGTCTCGTTGATCTGTCTAATGTTGACAGTGGAGTGTTGAAGTCTCCCATTATTATTGTATGGGAGTCTAAGTCTCTTTGTATGTCTCTAAGGCCTTGCTTTATGAATCTGGGTGCTCCTGTATTGGGTGCATATATATTTAGGATAGTTAGCTCTTCCTGTTGAATTGATCCCTTTACCATTATGTAATGGCCTTCTTTGTCTCTTTTGATCTTTGATGGTTTAAATCTGTTTTGTCAGAGACAAGGATTGCAACCCCTGCTTTTTTTTGTTCTCCATTTGCTTGGTAGATCTTCCTCCATCCCTTTATTTTGAGCCTATGTATGTCTCTGCATGTGAGATGGGTTTCCTGAATACAGCAGACTGATGAGTCTTGACTCTTTATCCAGTTTGCCAGTCTGTGTCTTTTAATTGGAGCATTTAGTCCATTAACATTTAAGGTTAATATTGTTATGTGTGAACTTGATCCTGCCATTATGATATTAACTGGTTATTTTGCTCGTTAGTTGATGCAGTTTCTTCCTAGCCTCGATGGTCTTTACATTTTGGCATGTTTTTGCGATGGCTGGTACCGGTTGTTCCTTTCCATGTTTAGGGCTTCCTTCAGGGTCTCTTGTAAGGCAGGCCTGGTGGTGACAAAATCTCTAAGCATTTGCTTATCTGTAAAGGATTTTATTTCTCCTTCACTTATGAAACTTAGTTTGGCTGGATATGAAATTCTGGGTTGAAAATTCTTTTCTTTAAGAACGTTGAATATTGGCCCCCACTCTCTTCTGGCTTGTAGAGTTTCTGCCGAGAGATCTGCTGTTAGTCTGATGGGCTTCCCTTTGTGGGTTACCCGACCTTTCTCTCTGGCTGCCCTTAAGATTTTTTCCTTCATTTCAACTTTGGTGAATCTGGCAATTATGTGTCTTGGAGTTGCTCTTCTGGAGGAGTATCTTTGTGGCATTCTCTGTATTTCCTGAATTTGAATGTTGGCCTGCCCTACTAGTTTGGGGAAGTTCTCCTGGATGATATCCTGAAGAGTGTTTTCCAACTTGGTTCCATTTTCCCCCTCGCTTTCAGGCACCCCAATCAGACGTAGATTTGGTCTTTTTACGTAATCCCATACTTCTTGAAGGCTTTCCTCATTTCTTTTTCTTCTTTTTTCTTTTGGTTTCTCTTCTCACTTCATTTCATTCATTTAATCCTCAATCGCTGATACTCTTTCTTCCAGTTGATCGAGTCGGTTACTGAAGCTTGTGCATTTGTCACGTATTTCTCGTGTCATGGTTTTCATCTCTGTCATTTTGTTTATGATCTTCTCTGCATTAATTAGTCTAGCTGTCAATTCTTCCACTCTTTTTTCAAGATTTTTAGTTTCTTTGCGCTGGGTACGTAATTCCTCCTTTAGCTCTGATAAGTTTGATGGACTGAAGCCTTCTTCTCTCCTCTCGTCCAAGTCGTTCTCTGACCAGCTTTGATCCGTTGCTGGCGATGGGCTGCGCTCCTTTGCAGGGGGAGATGTGCTCTTATTTTTTGAATTTCCAGCTTTTCTGCCCTGCTTCTTCCCCATCTTTGTGGTTTTATCTGTCTCTGGTCTTTGATGGTGGTGACGTACTGATGGGGTTTTGGTATAGGTGTCCTTCCTGTTTGATAGTTTTCTTTCTGACAGTCAGAAGGACTGTCTGTTGGTCTGTTGGAGATTGCTTGAGGTCCACTCCAGACCCTGTTTGCCTGGGTATCAGCAGCAGAGGTTGCAGAAGATAGAATATTGCTGAACAGCGAGTGTATCTGTCTGATTCTTCCTTTGGAAGTTTCCTCTCAGGGGTGTACTCCACCCTGTGAGGTGTGGGGTGTCAGACTGCCACTAGTGGGGGATTTCTCCCAGCTAGGCTACTCAGGGGTCAGGGACACACCTGAGCAGGCAGTCTGTCCGTTCTCAGATCTCAACCTCCGCGTTGGGAGATCCACGGCTCTCCCCAAAGCTGTCAGACAGAGTCGTTCGCGTCTGCACTGGTCAGACAGAGTCGTTCGCGTCTGCACCGGCTCCCGCTACTTCCCCTGCTGGTCTTCAGCTGTGCGCTGTCCCCAGAGGTGGAGATTACAGAGACAGGCAGGCTTCCTTGAGCTGCTGTGAGCTCCACCCAGTTCGAGCTTCCCAGCAGCTTTGTTTACCTACTTAAGCCTCAGCAATGGCGGGCGCCCCTCCCCCACCCTCGCTGCTGCCTTGCGGATAGATCGCGGCAGACTGCTGTGTTAGTAGTGAGGGAGGCTTCGTGGGCGTGGGACCCTCCCGGCCAGGTGTGGGATATATTCTCCTGGTGTGCCTGTATGCTTACAGCGCAGTATTGGGGTGGGAGTTACCCGATTTTCCAGGTGTTGTGTGTCTCAGTTCCCCTGGCTAGGAAAACGGATCCCCTTCCCCCTTGCGCTTCCAGGTGAGGCGATGCCTCGCCCTGCTTCAGCTCTCGCTGGTCATGCTGTGGCAGCTGACCAGCACCGATTGTCCGGCACTCCCTAGTGAGATGACCCCAGTACCTCAGTTGAAAATTCAGAAATCAACGGACTTCTGTGTCGCTCGCGCTGGGAGTTGGAGACTGGAGCTGTTCCTATTCGGCCAACTTGCTCCTTCCCCCCGTGGATATTTCTTTGTCATTGTAATGTTCATTGCGCTATGAAGTATCTAATTGCAGATTTCCAGAAAACTGTGCTAACAAACTGATCACTGAAGAGAAACGTGTAACTCTGTGAGTTGCATTCACACATGGCAATGCAGTTTCTCAGAAAGCTTCTCTTTAGTAATTATGTGAGGATACTTCTTTTTTCACCATAGCCCTCAATGTGCTCCCATATATACCATTGCAGAATCCACGACAACAGTGTTAGCAAACGGTTCCAAGAAGGGAAGGGTGGAACTCTGTGTGATGAAGTAACACATCAAAAAGCAATCTCTCAGAAAGTTTCTCCATAGTTATTACGTGAGGATATTTCCTTTTTCTCCATGGGCCCCTATGGGCTCCCAAATATCACTTTCCAGATTCCACGAAAAGAGTGTTAGCAAACTGCTTCCTGAAGTCTAAGTTATAAGCCTATGAGATGAACACACAAATCAGAAAGAAGTTTCTCAGAAAGCTTCTTTCACGTTTTGAACGGTTGAAATTTCCTTAATCAGCGCAGGCCTCAATGTGATCCAAAGAAGCCTTTCTCAGGTTCCCCAAAGACAGTGTTAATGGACTGCTCCATGAAACATAAATGTAACTCTGTGAGATGAATTCACACATCACCAAGAGATTCTAAGAAAGTTTCTTTCTGGTTTTCACCTGTGGATATTTCCTTTGTCACCGTAAGGTTCATTGCGCTATGAAGTATCTAATTGCAGATTTCCAGAAAACTGTGCTAACAAACTGATCACTGAAGAGAAACGTGTAACTCTGTGAGTTGCATTCACACATGGCAATGCAGTTTCTCAGAAAGCTTCTCTTTAGTTACTATGTGAGGATACTTCCTTTTTCACCACAGCCCTCAATGTGCTTCCATATATGCCTTTGCAGAATCCACGACAACAGTGTTAGCAAACGGTTCCAAGAAGGAAAGGGTGGAACTCTGTGTGATGAAGCAACACATGAGAAAGCAATCTCTCAGAAAGTTTCTCTGTAGTTATTATGTGAGGATATTTCCTTTTTCACCATGGGCCCCTATGGGCTCCCAAATATCACTTTCCAGATTCCACGAAAAGAGTGTTAGCACACTGCTTCCTGAAGTCTAAGTTATAAGTCAGTGAGATGAACACACAGATCAGAAAGAAGTTTCTCAGAAAGCTTCTTTCACGTTTTGAACGAATGAAATTTCCTTTCTCAGCTTAGGCCTCAATGTGATTCAAAGAAGCCCTTCTCAGGTTCTGCAAAGACAGTGTTAATGGACTGCTCCACGCAACATAAGTGTAACTCTGTGAGATGAATTCACACATCACCAAGAAGTTTCTAAGAAAGGGTCTTTCTGGTTTTCATCTGTGGATATTTCCTTTATCACCGTAAGGTTCATTGCGCTATGAAGTATCTAATTGCAGATTTCCAGAAAACTGTGCTAACAAACTGATAACTGAAGAGAAACGTGTAACTCTGTGAGTTGCATTCACACATGGCAATGCAGTTTCTCAGAAAGCTTCTCTTTAGTTATTATGTGAGGATACTTCCTTTTTCACCATAGCTCTCAATGTGCTTCCATATATGCCTTTGCAGAATCCACGACAACAGTGTTAGCAAACGGTTCCAAGAAGGGAAGGGTGGAACTCTGTGTGATGAAGTAACACATCAAAAAGCAATCTCTCAGAAAGTTTCTCTGTAGTTATTATGTGAGGATATTTCCTTTTTCACGATGGGCCCCTATGGGCTCCCAAATATCACTTTCCAGATTCCACGGAAAGAGTGTTAGCAAACTGCTTCCTGAAGTCTAAGTTATAAGTCAGTGAGATGAACACACAGATCAGAAAGAAGTTTCTCAGAAAGCATCTTTCACGTTTTAAACGAATGAAATTTCCTTTCTCAGCGTAGGCCTCAATATGATTCAAAGAAGCCCTTCTCAGGTTCTGCAAAGACAGTGTTAATGGACTGCTCAACGCAACATAAGTGTAACTCTGTGAGATGAATTCACACATCACCAAGAAGTTTCTAAGAAAGCGTCTTTCTGGTTTTCATCTGTGGATATTTCCTTTATAACCGTAAGGTTCATTGCGCCATGAAGTATCTAATTGCAGATTTCCAGAAAACTGTGCTAACAAACTGATCACTGAGGAGAAACGTGAAACTCTGTGAGTTGCATTCACACATGGCAATGCAGTTTCTCAGAAAGCTTCTCTTTAGTTATTATGTGAGGATACTTCTTTTCACCATAGCCCTCAATGTGTTCCCAAATATAAATTTGCAGAATCCACGACAACAGTGTTAGCAAACTGTACCAAGAAGGGAAGAGTGGAACTCTGTGTGATGAAGTAACTCATCAGTAAACAATCTCTCAGAAAGTTTCTCCTTAGTTATTATGTGAGGATATTTCCTTTTTCACCATGACCCCTAAGGGCTCCCAAATATCACTTTACAGATTCCACGAAAAGAGTGTTAGCAAACTGCTTCCTGAAGTCTAAGTTATAAATGCTTGAAATGAACTCACTGATCAGAAAGAAGTTTCTCAGAAAGCTTCTTTCACGTTTTGAATGGATGAAATTTCCTTTATCAGCGTAGGCCTCAAAATGATCCAAAGAATCCGTTCTCAGGTTCCTCAAAGACATTGTTAATGGACGGCTCCACGAAACATAAGTGTAACTCTGTGAGATGAATTCACACATCACCAAAAAGGTTCTAATTTTTTATTTTTTTTTTTTTGTGGATATTTCCTTTGCCATTATAACGTTCATTGCGCTATGAATTATCTAATGGCAGATTTCCAGAAAACTACGCTAACAAACGCATCACTGAAGAGAAACGTGTTACTCTGTGAGTTGCATTCACACATGGCAATTCAGTTTCTCAGAAAGCTTCTCTTAAGTTATTATGGGAGGATACTTCCTTTTTCACCATCGCCCTCAAAGCGCTCCCAAATATACCTTTGCAGAATCCACGACAACAGTGTCAGCAAACGATTCCAAGAAGGGAAGTGTGGAACTCTGTGTGATGAAGTAACACATCAGAAAGCAATCTCTCAGAAAGTTTCTCTGTAGTTATTATGTGAGGATATTTCCTTTTTCACCATGGGCCCGTATGGGCTCCCAAACATCACTTTCCAGATTCCAGGAAAAGAGTGTTAGCAAACTGCTTCCTGAAGTCTAACTTATAAGTCTGTGAGATGAACACACAGATAAGAAAGAAGTTTCTCAGAAAGCTTCTTTCACGTTTTGAATTGATGAAATTTCCTTTATCAGCTTAGACCTCAATGTGGTCCAAAGGAGCCCTTGTCAGGTTTCTCAAAGACAGTGTTAATGGACTGCTCCACGAAACATAAGTGTAACTCTGTGAGATGAATTCACACATCACCAAGAAGTTTCTAAGAAAGCTTCTTTCTAGTTTTCATCTGTGGATATTTCCTTTGTCACCCTAAGGTTCATTGCGCTATGAAGTATCTAATTGCAGATTTCCAGAAAACTGTGCTAACAAACTGATCACTGAGGAGAAACGTGTAACTCTGTGAGTTGCATTCACACATGGCAATGCAGTTTCTCAGAAAGCTTCTCTTTAGTTATTATGTGAGGATACTTCTTTTCACCATAGCCCTCAGTGTGTTCCCAAATATAAATTTGCAGAATCCACGACAACAGTGTTAGCAAACTGTTCCAAGAAGGGAAGAGTGGAACTCTGTGTGATGAAGTAACACATCAGTAAACAATCTCTCAGAAAGTTTCTCCTTAGTTATTATGTGAGGATATTTCCTTTTTCACCATGACCCCTAAGGGCTCCCAAATATCACTTTACAGATTCCACGAAAAGAGTGTTAGCAAACTGCTTCCTGAAGTCTAAGTTATAAATGCTTGAAATGAACTCACAGATCAGAAAGAAGTTTCTCAGAAAGCTTCTTCCACGTTTTGAATGGATGAAATTTCCTTTATCAGCGTAGGCCTCAAAATGATCCAAAGAATCCGTTCTCAGGTTCCTCAAAGACATTGTTAACGGACTGCATCACGAAACATAAGTGTAACTCTGTGAGATGAATTCACACATCACCAAAAAGGTTCTAATTTTTTATTTTTTTTTTTTGTGGATATTTCCTTTGCCATTGTAACGTTCATTGCGCTATGAATTATCTAATGGCAGATTTCCAGAAAACTACGCTAACAAACACATCACTGAAGAGAAACGTGTTACTCTGTGAGTTGCATTCACACATGGCAATTCAGTTTCTCAGAAAGCTTCTCTTAAGTTATTATGGGAGGATACTTCCTTTTTCACCATCGCCCTCAAAGCGCTCCCAAATATACCTTTGCAGAATCCACGACAACAGTGTCAGCAAACGATTCCAAGAAGGGAAGTGTGGAACTCTGTGTGATGAAGTAACACATCAGAAAGCAATCTCTCAGAAAGTTTCTCTGTAGTTATTATGTGAGGATATTTCCTTTTTCACCATGGGCCCGTATGGGCTCCCAAACATCACTTTCCAGATTCCAGGAAAAGAGTGTTAGCAAACTGCTTCCTGAAGTCTAACTTATAAGTCTGTGAGATGAACACACAGATAAGAAAGAAGTTTCTCAGAAAGCTTCTTTCACGTTTTGAATTGATGAAATTTCCTTTATCAGCTTAGGCCTCAATGTGGTCCAAAGGAGCCCTTGTCAGGTTTCTCAAAGACAGTGTTAATGGACTG
Organism: Rhinopithecus roxellana; assembly: GCF_007565055.1. Taxonomy (NCBI): domain Eukaryota; kingdom Metazoa; phylum Chordata; class Mammalia; order Primates; family Cercopithecidae; genus Rhinopithecus; species Rhinopithecus roxellana. The sequence continues at coordinate 99,433,758 of NC_044560.1, read as the reverse complement.
CTCCACGAAACATAAGTGTAACTCTGTGAGATGAATTCACACATCACCAAGAAGTTTCTAAGAAAGCTTCTTTCTAGTTTTCATCTGTGGATATTTCCTTTGTCACCCTAAGGTTCATTGCGCTATGAAGTATCTAATTGCAGATTTCCAGAAAACTGTGCTAACAAACTGATCACTGAGGAGAAACGTGTAACTCTGTGAGTTGCATTCACACATGGCAATGCAGTTTCTCAGAAAGCTTCTCTTTAGTTATTATGTGAGGATACTTCTTTTCACCATAGCCCTCAGTGTGTTCCCAAATATAAATTTGCAGAATCCACGACAACAGTGTTAGCAAACTGTTCCAAGAAGGGAAGAGTGGAACTCTGTGTGATGAAGTAACACATCAGTAAACAATCTCTCAGAAAGTTTCTCCTTAGTTATTATGTGAGGATATTTCCTTTTTCACCATGACCCCTAAGGGCTCCCAAATATCACTTTACAGATTCCACGAAAAGAGTGTTAGCAAACTGCTTCCTGAAGTCTAAGTTATAAATGCTTGAAATGAACTCACAGATCAGAAAGAAGTTTCTCAGAAAGCTTCTTTCACGTTTTGAATGGATGAAATTTCCTTTATCAGCGTAGGCCTCAAAATGATCCAAAGAATCCGTTCTCAGGTTCCTCAAAGACATTGTTAACGGACTGCATCACGAAACATAAGTGTAACTCTGTGAGATGAATTCACACATCACCAAAAAGGTTCTAATTTTTTATTTTTTTTTTTTGTGGATATTTCCTTTGCCATTGTAACGTTCATTGCGCTATGAATTATCTAATGGCAGATTTCCAGAAAACTACGCTAACAAACACATCACTGAAGAGAAACGTGTTACTCTGTGAGTTGCATTCACACATGGCAATTCAGTTTCTCAGAAAGCTTCTCTTAAGTTATTATGGGAGGATACTTCCTTTTTCACCATCGCCCTCAAAGCGCTCCCAAATATACCTTTGCAGAATCCACGACAACAGTGTCAGCAAACGATTCCAAGAAGGGAAGTGTGGAACTCTGTGTGATGAAGTAACACATCAGAAAGCAATCTCTCAGAAAGTTTCTCTGTAGTTATTATGTGAGGATATTTCCTTTTTCACCATGGGCCCGTATGGGCTCCCAAACATCACTTTCCAGATTCCAGGAAAAGAGTGTTAGCAAACTGCTTCCTGAAGTCTAACTTATAAGTCTGTGAGATGAACACACAGATAAGAAAGAAGTTTCTCAGAAAGCTTCTTTCACGTTTTGAATTGATGAAATTTCCTTTATCAGCTTAGGCCTCAATGTGGTCCAAAGGAGCCCTTGTCAGGTTTCTCAAAGACAGTGTTAATGGACTGCTCCACGAAACATAAGTGTAACTCTGTGAGATGAATTCACACATCACCAAGAAGTTTCTAAGAAAGCTTCTTTCTAGTTTTCATCTGTGGATATTTCCTTTGTCACCCTAAGGTTCATTGCGCTATGAAGTATCTAATTGCAGATTTCCAGAAAACTGTGCTAACAAACTGATCACTGAGGAGAAACGTGTAACTCTGTGAGTTGCATTCACACATGGCAATGCAGTTTCTCAGAAAGCTTCTCTTTAGTTATTATGTGAGGATACTTCTTTTCACCATAGCCCTCAATGTGTTCCCAAATATAAATTTGCAGAATCCACGACAACAGTGTTAGCAAACTGTTCCAAGAAGGGAAGAGTGGAACTCTGTGTGATGAAGTAACACATCAGTAAACAATCTCTCAGAAAGTTTCTCCTTAGTTATTATGTGAGGATATTTCCTTTTTCACCATGACCCCTAAGGGCTCCCAAATATCACTTTACAGATTCCACGAAAAGAGTGTTAGCAAACTGCTTCCTGAAGTCTAAGTTATAAATGCTTGAAATGAACTCACAGATCAGAAAGAAGTTTCTCAGAAAGCTTCTTTCACGTTTTGAATGGATGAAATTTCCTTTATCAGCGTAGGCCTCAAAATGATCCAAAGAATCCGTTCTCAGGTTCCTCAAAGACATTGTTAACGGACTGCATCACGAAACATAAGTGTAACTCTGTGAGATGAATTCACACATCACCAAGAAGTTTCTAAGAAAGCTTCTTTCTGGTTTTCATCTGTGGATATTTCCTTTGTCACCGTAAGGTTCATTGCGCTATGAAGTATTTAATTGCAGATTTCCAGAAAACTGTGCTAACAAACTGATCACTGAAGAGAAACGTGTAACTCTGTGACTTGCATTCACACATGGCAATGCAGTTTGTCAGAAAGCTTCTCTTTAGTTATTATGTGAAGATATTTCCTTTTTTACCGTAGCCCTCAATGTGTTGCCAAATATACCTTTGCAGAATCCACGACACAGTGTTAGCAAACGGTTCCAAGAAGGGAAGGGTGGAAATCTGTGTGATGAAGTCACACATCAGAAAGCAATCTCTCAGAAAGTTTCTCCGTAGTTATTATGTGAGGATATTTCCTTTTTCATAATGGGACCCTATGGGCTCTCAAATATCACTTTCCAGATTCCACGAAAAGAGTGTTAGCAAACTGCTTCCTGAAGTCTAACTTATAAACCTGTGAGATGAACTCACAGATCAGAAAGATGTTTCTCAGAAAGCTTCTTTCACTTTTCGAGGGGATGAAATTTCCTTTATCAGCGTAGGCCTCAATGCGATCCAAGGAAGCCCTTCTCAGTTTCCTCAAAGACAGTGTTAATGGACTGCTCCACGAAACATAAGTGTAACTCTGTGAGATGAATTCACACATCACCAAAAAGGTTCTAAGAAAGCTTCTTTCTAGTTTTCATCTGTGGATATTTCCTTTGTCATTGTAATATTCTTTGCGCTATGAAGTAGCTAATTGTAGATTTCCAGAAAACTGTGCTAACAAACAGATCACTGAAGAGAAACGTGTAATTTTGTGAGTGGCATTCACACTTGGCAATGGAGTTTCTCAGAAAGCTTCTCTTTAGTTATTATGTGAGGATATTTCGTTTTTCACCAGAGCCCTCAATGTGCACCTGAATATACCTTTGCAGAATCCACGACAACAGTGTTAGCAAACGGCTCCAAGAAGCGAAGGGTGGAACTCTGTTTGATGAAGTAACACATCAGAAAGCAATCTCTCAGAGGGTTTCTCCATAGTTATTAGGTGAGAATATTTCCTTTTTCACCATGGGACCCTATGGGCTCCCAAATATCACTTTGCAGATTCCACGAAAAGAATGTTAGCAAACTGCTTCCTGAAGTCTAAATTATAAGTCGGTGAGATGAACTCACAAATCAGAAAGAAGTTTCTCAGAAAGCTTCTTTCACGTTTTGAACGGATGAAATTTCCTTTCTCAGCGTAGGCCTCAATGCGATCCAAGGAATCCCTTCTTAGGTTCCTCACAGACAGTGTTAATGGACTGCTCAACGAAACATAAGGGTAACTCTGTGAGATGAATTCACACATCACCAAGAAGTTTCTAAGAAAGCTTCTTTCTAGTTTTCATCTGTGGCTATATCCTTGGTCGCCGTAAGATTCATTGCGCTATGAATTATCTAATTGCAGATTTCTAGATAACTGTGCTAACTAACTGATCACTGAAGAGAAACGTGTAACTCTGTGAGTTGCATTCACACATTGCAATGGAGTATCTCAGAATACTTATCTTTAGTTATTATGTGAGGATATTTCCTTTTTCACCATAGCACTCAATGTGCCCCCAAATATAACTTTGCAGAATCCACGACAACAGTGTTAGCAAACGGTTTCAAGAAGGGAAGGGTGGAACTCTGTGTGATGAAGTAACACATTAGAAAGCAATCTCTCAGAAAGTTTCTCATTGTTATAATGTGAGGATATTTCCTTTTTCACCATGGGCCCCTTTGGGATCCCAAATATCACTTTCTAGATTCCAGGAAAAGAGTGTTAGCAAACTGCTTCCTGAAGTCTAAGTTATAAGTCTGTGAGATGAACTCACAGATCACAAAGAAGTTTCTCAGAAATTTTCTTTCAGGTTTTGAATGGATGAAATTTCCTTTACCAGCGTATTACTCAATGTGGTCCAAAGGAGCCCTCCTCAGGTTCCTGAAAGACAGTGTTAATGGACTGCTCCACGAAACATAAGTGTAGCTCTGTGAGATGAATTCACACATCACCAAGAAGTTTCTGCGAAAGCCTCTTTCTAGTTTTCATCTGTGGATATTTCCTTTGTCACCGTAAGGTTCATTGTGCTATGAAGTATCTAACTGCAGATTTCCAGAAAACTGTGCTAATAAACTGATCACTGAAGAGAAACGTGTAACTCTGTGAGCTGCATTCACTCATTGCAATGCAGTTTCTCAGAAAGCTTCTCTTTAGTTATTATGTGAGGATACTATCTTTTTCACCAGTGCCCTCAATGTGCTCCCAAGTATACCTTTGCAGAAGCCACGACAACAGTGTTAGCAAACTGTTCCAAGAAGGGAAGGGTGGAACTCTGTGTGAAGAAGTAACACATCAGAAAGCAATCTCTCAGAAAATTTCTCCGTAGTTATTATGTGAGGATATTTCCATTTTCACCATGGCCCCTATGGTCTCCCATATATCACTTTGCAGATTCCACGAAAAGCGTGTTAGCAAACTGCTTCCTGAAGTCTAAGTTACAAGTCTGTGAGATGAACTCACAGATCAGAAAAAAGTTTCTCAGAAAGCTTCTTTCACGTTTTGAACGGATGAAATTTCCTCTGTCAGCGTAGGCCTCAAAGCGATCCAAGGAAGCCCTTCTCAGGTTCCTCAAAGACAGTATTAATGTACCTCTCCACGAAATATAAGTTTAACTCTGTGAGATGAATTCACACAACACCAAGAAGTTACTAAGAAAGCTTCTTTCTAGTTTTCATCTGTGGATATTTCCTTTGTCACAGTAACGTTCATTGCGCTATGAAGTATCTAATTGCCGATTTCCAGAAAACTATACTAACAAACGGATCACTGAAGAGAAACCTGTAACTCTGTGAGTTGCATTCACACATGGCAATTCAGTTTCTCAGAAAGCTTATTTTTAGTTATTATGTGAGGATATTTCCTTTTTCACCATAGCCATCAATGTGCACCCAAATATACCTTTGCAGAATTCACGACAACATTGTTAGCAAACAAGTCCAAGAAGGAAAGGGTGGAACTCTGTGTGATGCAGTAACACATCAGAATGCAATCTCTCAGAAAGTTTCTCTGTAGTTATTATGTGAGGATATTTCCTTTTTCACCATGGACCCCTATGGGCTCCCAAATATCACTTTGCAGATTCCACGAAAAGAGTGTTAGCAAACTGCTTCCTGAAGTTTAAGTTACAAGTCTGTGAGATGAACTCACAGATCAGAAAGAAGTTTCTCAGAAAGCTTCTTTCACGTTTTGAACGGATGAAATTACCTTTAGCAGCGTAGACCTCAAGGCGTTCCAAGGAAACCCTTCTCAGGTTCCTCAAAGACAGTATTAATGGACCGCTCCACGAAATATAAGCTTAACTCTGGAGATGAATTCACACATCACCAAGAAGTTACTAAGAAAGCTTCTTTCTAGTTTTCATCTGTGGATATTTCCTTTATCACAGTAAGGTTCATTGCGCTATGAAGTGTCTAATTGCAGATTTCCAGAAAACTGTGCTAGCAAACTGATCACTGAAGAGAAACCTGTAACTCTGTGAGTTGCATTCACACATGGCTATGCAATTTCTCAGAAAGCTTCTCTTTAGTTATTATGTGAGGATACTTCCATTTTCACCATAGCCCTCAAAGTGCTCCCAAGTAAACCTTTGCAGAATCCAAGACAACAGTGTTAGCAAACCGTTACAAGAAGGGAAGGGTGGAACTCTGTGTGATGAAGTAACACATCAGAAAGCAATCTCTCAGAACGTTTCTCCGTAGTTATTATGTGAGGATATTTCCCCTTTTAACCATGGGCCCCTATGGGCTTCCAAATATCACTTTGCAGATTCCACGAAAAGAGTGTTAGCAAACTGCTTCCTGAACTCTAAGTTACAATTCTGTGAGATGAACTCACCGATCAGAAAGAAGTTTCTCAGAAAGTTTCTTTCACGTTTTGAACTAATGAAATTTCCTTTATCAGCGTGGGAAAGAAAGTGATCCTAAGAAGCCTTACTCAGGTTCCTCAAAGACAGTGAGAATGGACTGCTCCACGAAACATAAGTGTAACTCTGTGAGATGAATTCACACATCACCAAGAAGTTTCTAAGAAAGCTTCTTTCTGGTTTTCATCTGTGGATATTTCCTTTGTCGTTGTAATGTTCATTGCACTATGAAGAATCTAATTGCAGACTTCCAGAAAACTGTGCTAACAAACTGATCACTGAAGAGAATCGTGTAACTCTGTGAGTTGCATTCACACATGCCAATGCAGTTTCTCGGAAAGCTTCTCTTAAGTTATTATGTGAGGATATTTCCATTTTCACCATAGCCCTCACTGTGCTCCCAAACATACCTTTGCAGAATCCACGACAACAGTGTTAGCAAACGGTTCCAAGAAGGGAAGGGTGGAACTCTGCGTGATGAAGTAGCACATCAGAAAGCAATCTCTCAGAACGTTTCTCTGTAGTTATTATGTGAGGATATTTCCCTTTTCACCATGGGCCCCTATGTTCTCCCAAATATCACTTAGCAGATTCCACGAAAAGAGTGTTAGCAAACTGCTTCCTGAAGTGTAAGTTATATGTCTGTGAGAAGAACACACAGTTCAGAAAGAAGTTTCTCAGAAAGTTTCTTTCACGTTTTCAACGGATGAAATTTCCTTTATCGGCATAGGCCTCAATGTGATCCAAAGAAGCCCTTCTCAGGTTCCTTAAAGACAGTATTAATGGACTGCTCCATGAAACATAATTGTAACTCTGTGAGAAGAATTCACACATCACCAACAAGTTTCTAAGAAAGCTTCTTTCTAGTTTTCATCTGTGGATATTTCCTTTGTCACCGTAAGGTTCATTGTGCTATGAAGTATCTAATTGCAGATTTCCAGAAAACTGTGCTAACAAATTGATCACTGAAGAGAAACGTGTAACTCGGTGAGTTGCATTCACACATGGCAATGCAGTTTCTCAGAAAGCTTCTCTTTAGTTATTATGTGAGGATATTTCCTTTTTCACCATAGCCCTCAATGTGCTCCCAAATATACCTTTGCAGGAACCACGACAACAGTGTTAGCACACGGTTCCAAGAAGGGAAGGGTGGAACTCTGTGTGATGAAGTAACACAACAGAAAGCAATCTCTCAGATAGTTTCCCTGTAGTTATTATGTGAGGATATTTCCTTTTTCACGATGGGACCCTATGGGCTCCCAAATATCACTTTGCAGATTCCACGAAAAGAGTTTTAGCAAACTGCTTCCTGAAGTCTAAGTTATAAGTCTGTGAGATGAACTCACAGATCAGAAAGTCGTTCCTCAGAAAGTTTCTTTCACGTTTTGAATGGATGAAATTTCCTTTCTCAGCGTAGGCCTCAATGCGATCCAAGGAAGCCCTTCTCAGGTAACTCAAAGACAGTGTTAATGGACTGCTTTACGAAACATAAGTGTAATTCTGTGAGATGAATTCACACATCACCAAGAAGTTTCTAAGAAAGCTTCTTTCAGGTTTTCATCTGTGGATATTTCCTTTGTCACCGTAAGGTTCATTGCGCTATGAAGTATCTAAATGCACGTTTCCAGAGAACTGTGCTAACAAACTGATCACTGAGGAGAAACGTGTAATTCTGTGAGTTGCATTCTCACATGGCAATGCAGTTTCTCAGAAAGCTTCTCTTTAGTTATTATGTGAGGACATTTCCTTTTTCACCATAGCCCTCAATGTGCTCCGAAATATACCTTTGCAGAATCCACGAAAACAGAGTTAGCAAACGGTTCCAAGAAGGTAAAGTTGGAACTCTGTGTGATGAAGTAATACATCAGAAAGCAATCTCTCAGAACGTTTCTCCATAGTTATTATGTGAGGATATTTCCTTTTTCACCATGGGACCCTATGGGCTCCCAAATATCACTTTGCAGATTCCACGAAAAGAGTGTTAGCAAACTGCTTCCTGAAGTCTAAGTTATAAGTCTCTGAGATGAAGTCACAGATCAGAAAGAAGTTTCTCAGAAAGCTTCTTTCACGTTTTGAACGGACGAAATTTCCTTTATCAGCGTAGGCCTCAATGCGATCCAAGGAAGCCCTTCTCAGGTTCCTCAAAGACAGTGTTAATGGACTGCTAAACGAAACATAAGTGTAACTCTGTGCGATGTATTCACACATCACTAAGAAGTTTCTAAGAAAGCTTCTTTCTAGTTTTCATCTGTGGATATTTCCTTTGTCACCGTAAGGTTCATTGCGCTATGAAGTATCTAATTGCAGATTTCCAGAAAACTGTGCTAACAAACTGATCACTGAGGAGAAACGTGTAACTCTGTGAGTTGCATTCACACATGGCAATGCAGTTTCTCAGAAAGCTTCTCTTTAGTTATTATGTGAGGATATTTCCTTTTTCACCATAGCCCTCAATGTGCTCCCAAATATACCTTTGCAGAATCCACGACAACAGTGTTAGCAAACGGTTCCAAGAAGGGAAGGGTGGAACTCTGTGTGATGAAGTCACACATCAGAAAGCGATCTCTCAGAAAGTTTCTCTGTATTTATTATGTGAAGATATTTCCTTTTTCAACATGGGCCCCTATGGGCTCCGAAATATCACTTTCCAGATCCCACGAAAAGAGTGTTAGCAAACTGCTTCCTGAAGTCTAAATTACAAGCCTGTGAGATGAACACACCGATCAGAAAGAAGTTTCTCAGAAAGCTTCTTTCACGTTTTGCACGGATGAAATTTCCTTTATCAGCGCAGGCCTCAATGCGATCCAAGGAAACCATTCTCAGGTTCCTCAACGACAGTGTTAATGGACTGCTCCAAGAAACATAAGTGTAACTCTGGAGATGAATTCACACATTACCAAAAAGGTTCTAAGAAAGCTTCTTTCTAGTTTTCATCTGTGGATATTTCCTTTGGCATTGTAATGTACTTTGCACTATGAAGTATCTTATTGCAGATTTCCAGAAAACTGGGCTAACAAACTGATCACTGAAGAGAAACGTGTAACTCTGTGAGTTGCATTCACACATGGCAATGGAGTTTCTCAGATCCCTTTTCTTTAGTTATTATGTGAGGACAATTCCTTTTTCACCATAGCCCTCCATGTGCTCCCAAATATACCTTTGCAGAATCCACGACAACAGTGTTAGCAAACGGTTCCAAGAAGGGAAGGTTGAAACTCTGTTTGATGAAGTAACACATCAGAAAGCAATCTCTCAGAAAGTTTCTCCATAGTTATTATGTGAGAATATTTCCTTTTTCACCATGTTACCCTATGGGTTCCCAAATATCACCTTGCAGATTCCACGAATAGAGTGTTAGCAAACTGCTTCCTGATGTCTAAGTTATAACTCTTTGAGATGAACTCACAAATCAGAAAGAAGTTTCTCAGAAAGCTTCTTTCACGTTTTGAACGGATGAAATTTCCTTTCTCAGCGTAGGCCTCAATGCGATCCAAGGAAGCCCTTCTTAGGTTCCTCACAGACAGTGTTAATGGACTGCTCCACGAAACATAAGGGTAACTCTGTGAGATGAATTCACACATCACCAAGAAGTTTCTAGGAAAGATTCTTTCTAGTTTTCATCTGTGGCTATATCCTTGGTCGCCGTAAGGTTCATTGCGCTATGAATTATCTAATTGCAGATTTCTAGATAACTGTGCTAACTAACTGATCACTGAAGAGAAATGTGTAACTCTGTGAGTTGCTTTCACACATTGCAATGGAGTATCTCAGAATACTTATCTTTAGTTATTATGTGAGGATATTTCCTTTTTCACCATAGCACTCAATGTGCCCCCAAATATACCTTTGTAGAATCCACGACAACAGTGTTAGCAAACGGTTTCAAGAAGGGAAGGGTGGAACCCTGTGTGATGAAGTAACACATTAGAAAGCAATCTCTCAGAAAGTTTCTCATTGTTATAATGTGAGGATATTTCCTTTTTAACCATTGGCCCCTATGGGCTCCCAAACATCACTTTCCAAATTCCACGAAAAGAGTGTTAGCAAACTGCTTCCTGAAGTCTAAGTTATAAGTCAGTGAGATTAACTCACAGATCACAAAGAAGTTTCTCAGAAATTTTTTTTCACGTTTGGAATGGATGAAATTTCCTTTACCAGCGTAGGCCTCAATGTGATCCAAAGAAGCCCTTCTCAGGTTCCTCAAAGACGGTGTTAATGGACTGCTCCAGGAAACTTAAGTGTAACTCTCTGAGATGAATTCACACATCACCAAGAAGTTTCTAAGAAGGCTTCTTTCTAGTTTTCCTCTGTGGATATTTCCTTTGTCACCATAAGGTTCATGGCGCTATGAAGTATCTAATTGCAAATTTTCAGAAAACTGTGCTAACAAAATGATCACTGAGGAGAAACGTGTAACTCTGTGAGTTGCATTCACACACGGCAATCCAGTTTCTCAAAAAGCTTCTCTTTAGTTATTATGTGAGGATATTTTCTTTTTCACCATAGCCCTCAATGTCCTCCCAAATATACCTTTACAGAATACACGACAACAGTGTTAGCAAACGGTTCCAAGAAGGGAAGGGTGGAACTCTGTGTGATGAAGTAACACATCAGAAAGCAATCTCTCAGAAAGTTTTTCTGTTGTTATTATGTGAGGATATTTCCTTTTTCAGCTTGGGCCCCTATAGGCTCCCAAATATCACTTTGCAGATTCCACGAAAAGAGTGTTAGCAAACTATGTCCTGATGTCTAAGTTAAAAGTCTGTGAGATGAACTCACCGATCAGAAAGTAGTTTCTCAGAAAGTTTCTTTCACGTTTTGAATGGATGAAATTTCCTTTCTCAGCGTAGGCCTCAATGCGATCCAAAGAAGCCCTTCTCAGGTTCCTCAAAGACAGTGTTAATGGACTGCTTCACGAAACATAAGGGTAATTCTGTGAGATGAATTCACACATCACCAAGAAATTTCTAAGAAAGCTTCTTTCTGGTTTTCATCTGTGGATATTTCCTTTGTCACTGTAAGGTTCATTGCGCAATGAAGTATCTAAATGCAGGTTTCCAGAAAACTGTGCTAACAAACTGATCACTGAAGAGAAACGTGTAATTCTGTGATTTGCATTCACACATGGCAATGCAGTTTCTCAGAAAGCTTCTCTTTAGTTATTATGTGAGGATATTTCCTTTTTCACCATAGCCCTCAATGTGTTCTGAAATATACCTTTGCAGAATCCACAACAGAGTTAGCAAACGGTTCCAAGAAGGTAAAGGTGGAACTCTGTGTGATGAAGTAATACATCAGAAAGCAATCTCTCAGAAAGTTTCTCCATAGTTATTATGTGAGGATATTTACTTTTTCACCATTTTCCCCTATGGGTTCCCAAATATCACTTTGCAGATTCCACGAAAATAGTGTTAGCAAACTGTTTGCTGAAGTCTAAGTTATAAGTCTGTGAGATGAACTCACAGATCAGAAAAAAGTTTCTCAAAAAGCTTCTTTCACGCTTTGAACGGATGAAATTTCCTTTTTCAGCGTAGGGCTCAATGCGATCCAAGGAAGCCCTTCTTAGGTTCCTCAAAGAAAGTGTTACTGGACTGCTCCACGAAACATAAGGGTAACTCTGTGAGATGAATTCATACATCACCAAGAAGTTTCTAAGAAAGCTTCTTTCTAGTTTTGATTTGTGGATATTTCCTTTGTCACCGTAAGGTTCATTGCCCTATGAAGTATCTAATTGCAGATTTCCAGAAAACTGTGCTAACAAACTGATCATGGAAGAGAAACGTGTAACTCTGTGAGTTGCATTCACATATGGCAATGCAGTTTCTCAGAAAGCTTCTCTTTAGTTATTATGTGAGGATATTTCCTTTTTCATCATAGCCCTCAATGTGCTCCCAAATATACCTTTGCAAAATCCACGACAACAGTGTTAGCAAACGGTTCCAAGAAGGGAAGTGTGGAACTCTGTGTGATGAAGTCACACATCAGAAAGAAATCTCTCAGAAAGTTTCTCCGTAGTTATTATGTGAGGATATTTCCTTTTTCACCATGGGCCCCTATGGTCTCCCAAATTTCACTTTGCAGATTCCATGAAAATATTGTTAGCAAACTGTTTCCTGAAGTCTAAGTTAAAAGTCTGTGAGATGAACTCACCGATCAGAAAGAAGTTTCTCAGAAAGTTTCTTTCACGTTTTGAACGGATGAAATTTCCTTTCTCATCGTAGGCCTCAATGCGATCCAAGGAAGCCCTTCTCAGGTTCCTCAAAGACAGTGTTAATGGACTGCTCCATGAAGCATAAGTTTAACTCTGTGAGATGAATTCACACATCACCAAAAATGTTCTAAGAAAGCTTCTTTCTAGTTTTCATCTGTGGATATTTCCTTTGGCATTGTAATGTACTTTGCGCTATGAAGTATCTAATTGCAGATTTCCAGAAAACTGGGCTAACAAACTGATCACTGAAGAGAAACGCGTAACTCTGTGAGTTGCATTCACACCTGGCAATGGAGTTTCTCAGATCCCTTATCTTTAGTTATTATGTGAGGACATTTCCTTTTTCACCATAGCCCTCCATGTGCTCCCAAATATACCTTTGCAGAATCCACGACAACAGTGTTAGCAAACGGTTCTAAGAAGGGAAGGTTGAAACTCTGTTTGATGAAGTAAAACATCAGAAAGCAATTTCTCAGAAAGTTTCTCCATAGTTATTATGTGAGAATATTTCCTTTTTCACCATGGGACCCTATGGGCTCCCAAATAGCACTTTGCAGATTCCACGAAAAGAGTGTTAGCACACTGCTTCCTGAAGTCTAAGTTATAAGTCTGTGAGATGAACTCACAAATCAGAAAGAAGTTTCTCAGAAAGCTTCTTTCACGTTTTGAACGGATGAAATGTCCTTTCTCAGCGTAGGCCTCAATGCGATCCAAGGAAGCCCTTCTTAGGTTCCTCAAAGACAGTGTTAATGGACCGCTCCACGACACATAAGGGTAACTCTGTGAGATGAATTCACACATCACCAAGAAGTTTCTAGGAAAGCTTCTTCCTAGTTTTCATCTCTGGCTATATCCTTGGTCGCCTTAAGGTTCATTGCGCTTTGAAATATCTAATTGCAGATTTCAAGAAAACTGTGCTAACTAACTGATCACTGAAGAGAAACGTGTAACTCTGTGAGTTGCATTCACACATTGCAATGCAGTATCTCAGAATACTTCTCTTTAGTTATTATGTGAGGATATTTCCTTTTTCACCATAGCACTCAATGTGCCCCCAAATATACCTTTGCAGAATCCACGACAACAGTGTTAGCAAACGATTTCAAGAAGGGAAGGGTGGAACTCTGTGTGATGAAGTAACACATTAGAAAGCAATCTCTCAGAAAGTTTCTCATTGTTATAATGTGAGGATATTTCCTTTTTAACCATGGGCCCCTATGGGCTCCCAAATATCACTTTCAGGATTCCACGAAAAGAGTGTTAGCAAACTGCTTCCTGAAGTCTAAGTAATAAGTCTGTGAGATGAACTCACAGATCACAAAGAAGTTTCTCAGAAATTTTCTTTCACGTTTGGAATGGATGAAATTTCCTTTACCAGCGTAGGCCTCAATGTGATCCAAAGAAGCCCTTCTCAGGTTCCTCAAAGACAGTGTTAATGGACTGCTCCAGGAAACTTAAGTGTAACTCTCTGAGATGAATTCACACATCACCAAGAAGTTTCTAAGAAGGATTCTTTCTAGTTTTCTTCTGTGGATATTTCCTTTGTCACCATAAGGTTCATGGCGCTATGAAGTATCTAATTGCAAATTTCCAGAAAACTGTGCTAACTAACTGATCACTGAAGAGAAACGCGTAACTCTGTGAGTTGCATTCACACCTGGCAATGGAGTTTCTCAGATCCCTTATCTTTAGTTATTATGTGAGGACATTTCCTTTTTCACCATAGCCCTCCATGTGCTCCCAAATATACCTTTGCAGAATCCACGACAACAGTGTTAGCAAACGGTTCTAAGAAGGGAAGGTTGAAACTCTGTTTGATGAAGTAAAACATCAGAAAGCAATCTCTCAGAAAGTTTCTCCATAGTTATTATGTGAGAATATTTCCTTTTTCACCATGGGACCCTATGGGCTCCCAAATAGCACTTTGCAGATTCCACGAAAAGAGTGTTAGCACACTGCTTCCTGAAGTCTAAGTTATAAGTCTGTGAGATGAACTCACAAATCAGAAAGAAGTTTCTCAGAAAGCTTCTTTCACGTTTTGAACGGATGAAATGTCCTTTCTCAGCGTAGGCCTCAATGCGATCCAAGGAAGCCCTTCTTAGGTTCCTCAAAGACAGTGTTAATGGACCGCTCCACGACACATAAGGGTAACTCTGTGAGATGAATTCACACATCACCAAGAAGTTTCTAGGAAAGCTTCTTCCTAGTTTTCATCTCTGGCTATATCCTTGGTCGCCTTAAGGTTCATTGCGCTTTGAAATATCTAATTGCAGATTTCAAGAAAACTGTGCTAACTAACTGATCACTGAAGAGAAACGTGTAACTCTGTGAGTTGCATTCACACATTGCAATGCAGTATCTCAGAATACTTCTCTTTAGTTATTATGTGAGGATATTTCCTTTTTCACCATAGCACTCAATGTGCCCCCAAATATACCTTTGCAGAATCCACGACAACAGTGTTAGCAAACGATTTCAAGAAGGGAAGGGTGGAACTCTGTGTGATGAAGTAACACATTAGAAAGCAATCTCTCAGAAAGTTTCTCATTGTTATAATGTGAGGATATTTCCTTTTTAACCATGGGCCCCTATGGGCTCCCAAATATCACTTTCAGGATTCCACGAAAAGAGTGTTAGCAAACTGCTTCCTGAAGTCTAAGTAATAAGTCTGTGAGATGAACTCACAGATCACAAAGAAGTTTCTCAGAAATTTTCTTTCACGTTTGGAATGGAGGAAATTTCCTTTACCAGCGTAGGCCTCAATGTGATCCAAAGAAGCCCTTCTCAGGTTCCTCAAAGACAGTGTTAATGGACTGCTCCAGGAAACTTAAGTGTAACTCTCTGAGATGAATTCACACATCACCAAGAAGTTTCTAAGAAGGATTCTTTCTAGTTTTCTTCTGTGGATATTTCCTTTGTCACCATAAGGTTCATGGCGCTATGAAGTATCTAATTGCAAATTTCCAGAAAACTGTGCTAACTAACTGATCACTGAAGAGAAACGTGTAACTCTATGAGTTGCATTCACACACGGCAATCAAGTTTCTCAAAAAGCTTCTCTTTGGTTATTATGTGAGGATATTTTCTTTTTCACCATAGCCCTCAATGTCCTCCCAATTATACCTTTGCAGTATCCACGACAACAGTGTTAGCAAACGGTTCCAAGAAAGGAAGGGTGGAACTCTGTGTGATGAAGTAACACATCAGAAAGCAATCTCTCAGAAAGTTTCTCCATAGTTATTATGTGAGGATATTTCCTTTTTCACCATGGGACCCAATGGGCTCCCAAATATCACTTTCAAGATTCCAGGAAAATCTTGTTAGCAAACTGTTTCCTGAAGTCTAAGTTATAAGTCTGTGAGATGAAATCACAGACCAGAAAGAAGGTTCTCAGAAAGGTTCTTTCATATTTTCAACGGAAGAAATTTCCTTTATCAGCGTAGGAATGAATGTGATCCAAATAAGCCCTTCTCAGGTTCCTCAAAGACAGTGTTAATGGACTGCTCCACGAAACATAAGTGTAACTCTGTGAGATGAATTCATACATCACCAAGAAGTTTCTAAGAAAGCTTCTGTCTAGTTTTCATCTGTGGATATGTCCTTTGTCACCGTAAGGTTCATTGCGCTATGAAGTATCTAATTCCAGATTTCCAGAAAACTGTGCTAACAAACTGATCCCTGAAGAGAAACGTGTAACTCTGTGAGTTGCATTCACACATGGCAATGCAGTTTCTCAGAAAGCTTCTCTTTAGTTATTATGTGAGGATATTTCCTTTTTCACCATAGCCCACAATGTGCTCCCAAATATACCTTTGCAGAATCCACGACAACAGTGTTAGCAAACGGTTCCAAGTAGGGAAGGGTGGAACTCTGTGTGAGGAAGTCACACATCAGAAAGCAATCTCTCAGAAAGTTTCTCTGTATTTATTATGTGAAGATATTTCCTTTTTCAACATGGGCCCCTATGGGCTACCAAATATCACTTTCCAGATCCCACGAAAAGAGTGTTAACAAACTGCTTTCTGAAGTCTAAATTACAAGCCTGTGAGATGAACACACCAATCAGAAAGAAGTTTCTCAGAAAGCTTCTTTCACGTTTTGCACCGATGAAATTTCCTTTATCAGCGCAGGCCTCAATGTGATCCAAGGAAGCCCTTCTCAGGTTCCTCAACGACAGTGTTAATGGACTGCTCCAAGAAACATAAGTGTAACTCTGTGAGATGAATTCACACATCACCAAAAAGGTTCTTAGAAGGCTTCTTTCGAGTTTTCATCTGTGGATATTTCCTTTGTCATTGTTATGTTCATTGCGCTATGAAGTATCTAATTGCAGATTTCTAGAAAATGTGCTAACAAACTGATCACTGAAGAGAAACGTGTAACTCTGTGAGTTGCTTTCACACATCGCAATGCAGTTTCTCAGAAAGCTTCTCTTTAGTTATTATGTTAGGATATTTCCTTTTTCACCATAGCACTCAATGTGCTCCGAAATATACCTTTGCAGAATCCACGACAACAGTGTTAGCAAACGGTTCCAAGAATGGAAGGGTGGAACTCTGTGTGATGAAGTAACACATCAGAAATCAATCTCTGGGAAAGTTTTCTCCATAGTTATTGTGTGAGGATATTTCCTTTTTCACCATGGGACCCTAGGGGCTCCCTAATATCACTTTGCAGATTCCACGAAAAGAGTGCTAGCAAACTGCTTCCTGAAGTCTACGTTATAAGTCTGTGAGATGAACTCACAGATCAGACAGAAGTTTCTCAGAAAGCTTCTTACACGTTTTGAACGGACGATATTTCCTTTATCAGTGTAGGCCTCAATGCGATCCAGGGAAGGCCTTCTCAGATTCCTCAAAGACAGTGTTAATGGACTGCTCCACGAAACATAAGTGTAACGCTGGAGATGAATTCACACATCACCAAGAAGTTTTGAAGAAAGCTTCTTTCTGGTTTTCATCTGTGGATATTTCCTTTGTCACCGCAAGGTTCATTGCGCTGAGAAGTATCTAATTGCAGATTTCCTGAAAACTGTGCTAACAAACTGATCACTGAAGAGAAACGTGTAACTCTGTGAGTTGCATTCACCCATGGCAATGCAGTTTCTCAAAAATGTTCTCTTTAGTTATTATGTGAGGATATTTCCTTTTTCAAAATAGCCCTCAATGTGCTCCCAAATATACCTTTGCAGAATCCACGACAATAGTGTTAGCAACGGTTCCAAGAAGGGAATCGTGGAACTGTGTGTGATGAAGTAACTCATCAGAAAACAATCTCTCAGAGAGGTTCTTTGTAGTTATTATGAGATGACATTTCCTTTTTCACCATTTGCCCCTATGGGCTCCCAAATATCATTTTCCAGATTCCAGGAAAAGCTTGTTAGCAAACTGTTCCTGAAGTCTAAGTATAAGTCTGTGAGATGAAATCACAGATCAGAAAGAAGGTTCTCAGAAAGGTTCTTTCATATTTTCAACGGATGAAATTTCCTTTATCAGCGTAGGAATGAATGTGATCCAAACA
>NC_044560.1:99338929-99415862 GCF_007565055.1 Rhinopithecus roxellana | reverse complement strand
GTAATTGTGTTGTGACAAGAGTGCCAAGTGTAAGAGACTCTGTGCTGTGCCTGCTTTCTCTAACTAATGCTAATAATGAGCCTAGGGGGAGTCAGCCTTGACAGGGGACTTATTTAAAACACCCTCTCATGGACCCTTTCCATACCTGCAGAATCACATTACATAGAGTGAGACCAACATTACCAAATGATTTATAAGCTCATTAAAGCTTGAGAGGCAATGCTTAATTAATGTGCAGGTTTATTACATAGGTCTATATGTGTGCCATGGTGGTTTGCTGCACACATTGATGCTTCTAGGTGCCACTCCCTGCCCCGACTTCACAAACAGACCCTGGTGTGTGTTATTCCCCTCCCTGTACCCATGTGTTCTCATTGTTCAGCTACCACTTATGAGTGAGAACATGCAGTTTTGGTTTTCTATCCCTGTGTTAGTTTGCTGAGGATGATGACTTCCAGCTTAATCCATGTTCCTACAAAGGACATGATCTCATTTCTTTGTATGGCTGCATAGTATTCCGTGGTGTGTATATACCACATTTTATTTATCCCAGTCTGTCATTGATGGGCATTTGGTTTGTTTTCATGTCTTTGCTGTTGTAAATAGTGCTACAATAAAAATACGTGTGCATGGTGTCTTTATAGTAGAATGATTTCTATTCCTTTGAGTATATACCCAGTAATGGGATTGCTGGGTCAAATGGTATTTCTGGTTCTAGATCCTTGAGGAATCACCACACTGTCTTCCACGATGGTTGAACTAATATACATTCTCACCAACAGTGTAAAAGCGTTCCTGTTTCTTCACAGCCTCACCAGCATCATTGTTTCTGACTTTTTAATAATCACCATTCTGACTGGTGTGAGATGGTCTCTCATTGTGGTTTTTATTTGTATTTCTCTAATGATCAGTGATGCTGAACTTCTTTTCATGTGTGTTGGCTGCATAAATGCCTTCTGAGAAGTGTTCGTTCATCTTTTGCCCACGTTTCTTTTTTTTTTTTGAAGATGGATTCTTGCTCTATCTCCCAGGCTGGAGTGCAGTGGCACTATCTCTCCTCACTGCAGCCTCCACCTCCTGGGTTCAAGTGATTCTCCTGCCTCAGCCTCCCAAGTACCTGAGACTACAGACCCCCACCATGATGCCCAGCTAATTTTTGTATTTTTAGTAGAGGCGGGGTATCACCATATTGGCCAGTCAGGTCTTGAACTCCAGACCTCAAATGATCCACCCACCTTAGTCTCCCAGAGTGCTGGGATTATAGACATGAGCCACTATGCCTGGTCTTTGCTCACTTTTTGATGGAATTGTTTTTTTTCTTGTAAATTTTTTAGTTTCTTGTAAATTCTGAATGTTAGATCTTTGTTAGATGGGTAGATTGCACAATTTTTCTCCCATTCTGTAGGTTGCCTGTTCACTCTGCTGATAGTTTCTTTTTCTGTACAGAAGCTCTTTAGTTTAATTATATCTTATTCTTCAATTTCGGCTTTTGTTGCAGTTGCTTTTGGCATTTTCGTCATGAAGTCTTTGCTCATGCCTGTGTCCTGAATGGTATTGCCTAGGTTTTCTTCTAGGATTTTTATGGTTTTGAGTTTTACATTTAAGTCTTTAATCCATCTTGAGTGAATTTTTGTATAAGATGTAAGGAAGAGGTCCAGTTTCAGTTTTCTGCATATGGCTAGCCAGTTTTCTCAGGACAATTTATTGAATAGAAAATCCTTTCACCATTGCTTGTTTTTGTCAGGTTCATTGAATATCAGATGGTTGTAGATGTGTGGTGTTATTTCTGAGGTCTCTTTTTTGTTCCATTGGTCTATATGCCTGTTTTGGGACCAGTACCATGTTGTTTTGCTTACTGTAGTCTTGTAGTGTAGCTTGAAGTCAGATAGTGTGATGCTGCCATCTTTGTTCTTTTTGCTTAGGATTGTCTTGGCTATATGGGCTCTTTTTTGGTTCCATATGAAATTTAAAGTCATTTTTTTCCTAATTCTGTGAAGAATGTCAATGGTAGTTTGATGGGAATAACATAGAGTCCATAAATTACTTTGGGCAGTATGGCCATTTTCATGATGTTGATTCCTTCTATCCATAAGGATGGGATGTTTTTCCATTTGATTGTGTGCTCTCTTACTTCCTTGAGCAGTGGTTTGTAGTTCTCCTTGAAGAGGTCCTTCACATTCCTTGTTAGCTGTATTTTTAGATATTTTATTCTTTTTATAGCAATTGTGAAGTTTATTTATGATTTGACTCTCTTTATGGTCTATTTTTGGCTTATACGGAATGCCTGTGATTTTTGCACATTGATTTTGTATACTGAGACTTTGCTAAGTTATTATCAGCTTAAGGAAGTTTTTAGGCTGAGATGATGGAATTTTCTAATATAGAATAATGTCATCTGAAAAGAGAGACGATTTGACTTCCTCCTTATCCTATTTGAGTACTCTATTCTTTCTCTCGTCCTGATTGCCCTGGCCATAACTTTAATACTGTGTTCAATAGGAATGGTGAGAAAGGCCATCCTTGTCTTGTCATCCTTTTCAGAGAATGCTTCTAGCATTTTCCCATTCAATATGACATTGACTGTGGGTTTGTCATAAAAGGTCTTATTGTTTTGAGATATATTCCCTCAACACCTGGTTTATTGAGAGTTCTTAACATGAAAGAAAGTTGAATTTTATCAAAGGCGTTTTCTGCATCTATTGAGATAATCATGTGGTTTTTGTCTTTAGTTCTGTTTATGTCATGAATTTTGTTTATTGATTTGCATATGTTGAACCAGCCCTGCATCACAGGGGTGAAGCCGACTTGATCATGGTGGATCAGTTTTTTGTTGTTCTTGTTGTTGTTTTTCGGAACAGAGTTTCGCTCTTGTTGCCCGGTGCAGTGGCGTGATCTCGGCTCACCACAACATCTGCCTCCCGGGTTCTTGCCTCTCTTGCCTCAGCCTCTCGAGTAGCTGGGATTACAGGCATGCGCCACCACGCCTGGCTAATTTTTTGTATTTTTAGTAGAGGCAGGGTTTCTCCATGTTGGTCAGGCTGGTCTTGAACTCCTGTCCTCAGGTGATCTGCCTGCCTCGACCTCCCAAAGTGGTAGGATTACCATGCCCGGCCTAGTGGATGTTTTCTGATGTGCTGCTGGATTCGGTTTGCCAGTTTTGTTTTGTTTTAGTTTTTATTTATTTTTTATTTTTTTGAGACAGAGTCTCACTCTGTTATACAGATTGGAGTACAGTGGCACTATCTTGGCTCACTGCAACCTCTGCCTCCCAGGTTCAAGCGATTCTTCTGCCTCAACCTCCTGAGTAGCTAGGAGTACAGGCATGAGCCACCACTCCAGCTAAATTTTGGATTTTTAGTAGAGATAGGGTTTCACCTTGTTGGCCAGTCTGGTCTTGAACTCCTGACCTTGTGATCCACCCGCCTTGGCCTCCCAAAGTGCTAGGGTTACAGGTGTGAGCCACCATGCCCAGCTGAGAAATGAAAAACCCTCCAAAAAAAAAAAATCAATAAATCTAGGAGATGTATTTTGAAAAAATTAACAAAATAGGGCCGGGCACAGTGGCTCACACCTGTAATCCCAGCACTTTGAGAAGCCAAGGTGGGGGAATCACCTGAGGTCAAGAGATCAAAACCAACTTGGCCAGCATGATGAAACCTGTCACTACTAAACACAGAAAAATTAGCTCGTCATGGTAGCACGTGCCTGTAATCCCAGCTACTCCAGAGGCTGAGGCAGCAGAATCGCTTGAACCAGGGAGGTGGAGGTTGCAGTGAGCCAAGATCCCACCACTGCACTCCAGCCTGGGTGAAGTGCAGTGAGAATCTATCTCAACTGGTTATTCTAGTTAGCAGCTCCTCTCTCTTTTTATCAAGGTTCTTAGCTTCTTTGCATTCAGTTAGAACGTGCTTCTTTAGCTCAGTGGAGTTTGTTATTACCCATCTTCTGAAGCCTACTTCTGTCAATTTGTCTATCTTACTCTCCATCCAGTTCTACACCCTTGCTGGAGAGGCATTGCAATCATTTGGAGATAAGGCACTCTTGCCTTTTGTGTTTTCAGTGTTTTTTTCTTTTTACTTTTCTTTCTTTTTCTTTTCTTTTCTTTTTTTTTTTTTTTTTTGTGATGGAGTTTCGCTCTGTCGCCCAAGCTGGAGTGCATTGGCGCAATCTCGGCTCACTGCAAGCGCCACCTCCCAAGTTCACATAATTCTCCTGACTCAGCTTCACGAGTAGCTGGGACTACAGGTGCCTGCTACCATGACCGGCTAATTTTTTTGTAGTTTTTAGTAGAGACGGGGTTTCACCGTGTTAGCCAGGATGGTCTCGATCTCCTGACCTCATGATCCGCCCACCTCAGCCTCCTAAAGTGCTGGGATTACAGGCATGAGCCACCGCACCTGCCTTCAGTGTTGTTTTCATTGATTCTTTCTCATCTTCATGAGTTTGTCTAGTTTCGATCTTTGAGGCTGCTGACTCTTGGATGGGGTTCTTGTGGGGACTTTTTTGTTGCTGTTGTTCATTTCTGTTTGTTTTTCTTTCAGTGGTCAGGTCCCTCTTCTGTATGGTTGCTGTGGTTTGCTGGGGGTTCACTTTAGGCCCTATTTATCTGGTTCACTCCTGCACCTGGAGATAATACTCAAGGAGGCTGGAGAACAGCAAAGATGGATGCCTTCTCCTTCCTCTGGAATATCTGACCTCAAGGACCACCAATCTGATGCCAGTAGGAACACAGCTGTATAGGGTGTCTGACAACCCCTGTTGGAGTATCTCACCCATTTGGGTGGCACGAGGAACAGGACACATTTAATGAAGCACTTTTATTGTCCCTTGGTGGAGGGGGCATGCTTCACTGGGGTTAAACCCACTTCTCTGGGTTGCTTGGATTCCTTAGAATTAGCAGAAGGAAAAGCTAAGTCTGCTCATCCACAGAGACTGCAGTCACCTCTCCCCTTAGGGACTCAGGCCCAGGGAGATCAGAGTTCTGTCCCTGAGCCTCTGGCTGAAGCTGTTGGAGTTCCTGCAGGGTGGCCCCACAAAATGAGGAGGGATGGGTCAGAGTCAGGCCTAAAGAGGTGCTGTAGCTGCAGTCTGGCACAGCCGGTGTGTTGGGCTGTGGGGGACACCTCTTGGAACCAAGCCGTCCAGCATCCCTGTCTCCAGCAGGGGAAAAGCACCGCCAGGAGCTATAGAGATGGCTGCCACCCTTCCCCTGCCCAGGGAGCCTAGTGTGTTAGACAGCTGTCAGTCCCAGTACTGGTTGCTGCCCCACCCCAAGGAGCTCAAATGGCTGACACAGCAGGCAGCCACAGCTGTGGTGCTGGTCACCCCTCCCCTGGGAACTCAGCAGGCTGAAACCGATTTTAGCTCAGAGGTTGTTGAGAATCTGCACAGCTCTGGGGTTGGGACCGTAGGTCCTGGTGGCATGGGTTCCCAAGTGAAATCTTTCAGTCTGTGGGTTGCACAGTTCCTTGGAAAATGCATGGTTTTGTCAGCTAAGTAGCACACTCATTCACCGCCTCCCTTGGCAGGAGGGTGGGGGCTCCCCTGCCCTGTGCGGCTGTCAGGTGGGTGGCTGCACCACACTCTTCTTTCTTCCTCTCCATGGGCCATGCCAGCTGCCTAGTCAGTTCTGATGAGAGAACCTGGATACCTCAGGTGCCAGTGCAGGATGCACAGGCCATTATGGTTCTTTTCGGCGGGAGCCTCTGATCGCCGCTGCTTCTAGTTGGCCATCTTTGCCCCGCCCCTAAAAATTTTTGTTTGTTTGTTTGTTTTGTTTTTCTTTTTAAGCTAAACATGTCTCAGGTGAAGAGCTGGTCCACTCTGCCTCCTGGAATGCCATGTGTTCAATACTTGCAGAGCTTTACTTTTCTACTTGTGCTTTTTCTTCCTAATGAGTTTGTTTTAACTACTTTTTAGTTCTTATTATAGTCAAGGGGATCTGAAAAATATTTCTTTTCTGTATACCAGAGTCTTCTCTACATTCTCAACATCATGGCTTCTTATATGTCATAAAGAATTCTCACCATGAATTTATGAACTGCAATATTAAGAATTTTTATTTCATGGCTGTGGAACATGGAAAGGTGTGGATACTCAGTATTCCTATTGGGGAAAAGCTGGGGTCCTTAGTAAAGACGGAGAGCATGTGATGTTGCGGTTCCATCTCTGTTCTCCATTAGCTGTATGCAGAACAGGATTAAGAAAATGCTTATTTAGCCGGGCGCGGTGGCTCAAGCCTGTAGTCCCAGCACTATAGGAGGCCGAGATGGGCGAATCACGAGGTCAGGAGATTGAGACCATCCTGGCTAACACGGTGAAACCCCGTCTCTACTATAAAATAAATACAAAAAAAAACTAGCCAGGCGAGGTGGCAGGCGCCTCTAGTCCCAGCTACTGGGGAGGCTGAGGCAGGAGAATGGCGTAAACCCGGGAGGCAGAGCTTGCAGTGAGCTGAGATCGCGCCACCGCACTCCAGCCTGGGCAACAAAGCGAGACTCCGTCTCAAAAAAAAAAAAAAAGGAAAATGCTTATTTAAATGGGATGGCATTTATTACCCAGACCGTTTTGAAAAAAAAAAAAGAAATATTAGGAGATACTTGCTCTTTACGGTCTGAAAATCACTATTAAAATGTACAGAACATGGCAGATATCGGTATCTGGAACTTTGCATAAAGCCAATGTTTCTATGTGATTAAATTCAGGCTATAATTTACTTTTGGTGGGAGTTACCATAGCAGTGATGCCGTGTCCTTCTCTGTGCATCAGCATATCATAAACATTTGTCTTCATGCAGTTGATGTTAATAACTCACTTGGTTAATGAGCTCTGTGACAGAATTTTTTTTTCTATAGAGTTAGTTATTTTTCTCTTCATTATTACCTTTATTCAGCAGATGTGCACAAACAATCACATTTAATCTGGCAGCTGACCTTTCTTAGGTTTTCTTTTCAGTTACCTGTCTTTAGAAAATGAAAGCTCTCGGCCGGGCGCGGTGGCTCAAGCCTGTAATCCCAGCACTTTGGGAGGCCGAGACGGGTGGATCACGAGGTCAGGAGATCGAGACCATCCTGGCTAACACGGTGAAACCCCGTCTCTACTAAAAAAATACAAAAAACTAGCCGGGCGAGGTGGCAGGCGCCTGTAGTCCCAGCCACTCGGGAGGCTGAGGCAGGAGAATGGCGTAAACCCGGGAGGCGGAGCTTGCAGTGAGCTGAGATTCGGCCACTGCACTCCAGCCTGGGCGACAGAGCAAGACTCCGTCTCAAAAAAAAAAAAAAAAAAAAAAAAAAAAAGAAAATGAAAGCTCTCATCTTTGTTTACAGGCCAGAAAAACTGAGAAACACACAGGCTCTTCCACTTACTGGATGTTTGACAAAATAGTTTTCTTGGGCCAAACCCATGGGCATTACTGGTGAGCTTGTTAGAGATTCAGAAACTCATTTTATTACAGATTATGTTTTTTTTTTTTTTTTTTTTTTTTTTGAGATGGAGTCTTGCTCTGTCTCCTAGGCTGGAGTGCAGTGGTGTGATTTCAGCTCACTGCACGCTCCACCTCCCAGGTTCACGCCATTCTCCTGTCACAGCCTCCCCAGTAGCTGGGACTGCAGGTGCCCACCACCACATCTGGCTAATTTTTTGTAATTTTTAGTAGAGATGGGTTTCACCTTGTTAGCCAGGATAGTCTCAATCTCCTGATCTCGTGATCCACCCACCTCAGCCTCCCATAGTGCTGGGATTACAGGCATGAGCCACCATGCCAGCTCAGATTTTCTGAAAAAGTAATCAGGATTAACAAGATCTCCAGTTTATTGTACACATTAACATTTGAGCAGTAATTTCTGAGTATGTCTTTTCCATCTGAAAACTTTACACAGCTTATTCTGTATGATGTAAATATAGCACTAAAAAATGTACATGTTAGTGATAATGCCCTCAATTTTATACTTCATCATCCAGAAAAGTGTCATCTATACATTGATGTTGTGGATCTTATACTACTCTCTTTTCTCAGAGTTAGAGAATACATTAGAGAATATTTCTGTGTTGAAAGTTATTTATTAGGCCAGGCGCGGTGGCTCAAGCCTGTAATCCCAGCACTTTGGGAGGCCGAGGAGGGCGGATCACGAGGTTAGGAGATCTAGACCATCCTGGGTAACACAGTGAAACCCTGTCTCTACTAAAAAAAATACAAAAAATTAGCCGGGCGTGGTGGCGGGTGCCTGTAGTCCCAGCTACTCGGGAGGCTGAGCCAAGAGAACAGCATGAACCTGGAGGTGGAGGCTGAGGCAGAAGAATCGATTGAACCCAGGAGGCAGAGGTTGCAGTGAGCCGAGATTGCGCCACTGCACTCCAGCCTGGGCAACAGAGTGAGACTCCTTCTCAAAAAAAAAAAAAAAAAAGGAAAGTTATTTATTAAATATTTTCAGTCACTCCTATAAGTAAGAACCAGTTCTCTTTACTCTTGTTTTACCTTGTGTCAAATTAAAAATTCTGTTCATGACCACATGATAAATATGCGTGTGTGTGTATGTGTTTGTATGTTTTTCAGGGAGTGTTGACATTTAGGGATGTGGCCGTAGAATTCTCTCTGGAGGAGTGGCAATGCCTGGACACTGCACAGCAGAATTTATATAGGAATGTGATGTTAGAGAACTACAGAAACCTGGTCTTCCTGGGTGAGGATAACTTCAGTACACAATTCCCTAATATACCCTATAAGTTTTATTTCTCTTTTTTGTAGAATGGTTTTTGGCAATTTATGCTTTCAGATCTCTGGTTTTTGTTTTTGTTTTTTTAACTTCGAGATTTGTCTATGTAGAAAGGAATTTCAAGATGTTTCATTTTGACCTGAACTTTCCACACTCCTGAGCTGATCTGTGTCCTTCACTCTGGATTAGTGTTAATTTTAGAAATTTAGTGGCATAACATACTGTTGCCCACATCTGAAAATGTAATTGCCACTACCAATTTTTGATTTAGTAGTACCAGGTAGTAAAATTAAGAACATACAAAATTAAAATATTTCCTAAATATTTAAATTTTTTTGTTGTAAATTAGTATTTTGAAATTAATTTACTAGAATATTCTATTACATCATTTTTACTGAACACACTACTAAATTGATAATTGGGGAATATGAGCACGATTCAGGTTATTTTTAATAAAACAGGTATTGCTGCCTCTAAGCCAGACCTGATCACCTGTCTGGAGCAAGGAAAAGAACCTTGGAATGTGAAGAGACATAAGATGGGAGCTGCACCCCCAGGTAGGTGAGAGTGAAAGTGAATACAACAGACAACACAGATGAGAGGTCCAAAGCAGAAAAAAGAAAAGTCCTTAAAATGATTTGAAATCTGTGTTCCAAAGGAAATAGTTTCTAGGAAGCCTGAATTTTTTTTTTTTTTTTTTTTTTTGCTCTCACAAAGAAGCATCTTCTGTCTTATCTTTGTAAAATTGCTAAAGATTTTACTTTCCCTCTGGTGACCTTCCTTCAAGTTTACAGTGACAGCCAAGACAGTCCTCTTCGTGGCATATAAGAGACTGCAAAATCTGACTGCTTGTTTTTGAAAACACAGATAATCCGCATACTTTTGAGAAACTCTGTTTTAAACTGTTTTTTAAGTTCTCTTTTTACATCATGTCCTAAATATGTGAGAGTAGTGGTTTCTGTTCCATTGGTTTTTTATTGGTAATTTTTCTGCACATTGCATTCTGTCTTATTATAGTCTTGAAGTATAGTTTGAAATTATAATAAAGTATGATGTTTTGCTTTGTCCTTGTTTTTTCAAGATTGCTTTGACTATTCAAAGTTTATTGTAATTCTATGTGAGAATTGTATTTTCTGTTCTTTTTTTTTTTTTTTTTTTTTGAGATGGAGTCTCGCTCTATCACCCAGGCTGGAGTGCAGTGGCACCATCTCGGCTCACTGCAACCTCTGCCTCCTGGGTTCAATCGATTCTTCTGCCTCAGCCTCCTGAGTAGCTGGGTTTACAGGTGCCTGTCACCATACCTGGCTAATTTTTTTGTATTTTTAGTAGAGATGGGGTGTCATCATATTGGCCAGGCTGGTCTCGAACTCCTAGACCTCATATTCCTCCCACCCTGGCCTCCCCAAGTTCTGGGATTACAGGTGTGAGCCACTGCACCTGGCCCTCTTCAAGTTTTTGTAAATTGGTTTCAGAAAGTAAAGATCTTTTGTTGAGCCCCCAGGGTGATGGGATGTCCTATGGGTTTGTAGTGGAGAGGGGTAGTAGCTTGTTTACAAAGGCTGCTGGGTCTGCATTAGGGTCCACCGTTAGTTGGCTTGTTACAAGGGCTTGGGTAGTTGTAATTCTCATTTTGTTTTTGGACAGAGTGCATATCCTTCAGGACTTTGCTCTGTAGGGCAGATGCTAGGGCAGGTTTCTGCACTTGGGTCTGCATATGGTAGGCTTTATATTGGGATGTAGATGAGTTTGGCTTTCACTGAGTACCAGAGAGGATTTCCCATGGTCACTGTGTGGGTTTCTACATAGGCAGAACTTGCCATGAACTTTGGCTCAGGGTGATAAAACCGTCATAGAACTGCTTCAGGGACCACAGTAAGGGCCAAGGCCTGCAGGTGTGCTGCATGGCTATAAATGGGTATCTCTCTCCAGGCCTCTGGAAGGGCAAGACCTCTCCCAGACTGTGGCTGGGAGGAGTTTGGGATGATTACAGGGTAAGTTCAGAATTCTCAGTGTGACCAAGTTTGGTGGGCCATTTTCTGGTCGGTAGCCAAGAACAGAGGTCCTGTAGTTTGCCACCTGAATGAAAGCCTGCCTTCTGAAAATGATATTCCTCAATCTTGGGCATTAGCAGAGTTTCACAACTCCCTCCCTAGATCTCAAACTTCTTTTAAGGGCACTTATTTTGGAGATGGGTTCTTGCTGCATAACCCAGGTTGATCTTGAAGTTCTGTGCTAAAGCATTTCTCATTACAGGTCTGAGTCATGATTCCTGTTTCTCTCATAAAGGCATTTTGTGAGGCTGATGAATTTTCTTGCTGTCAGAAAATAAGCAAATAAGGCACCTTTTATTTTTCCATGTTAGCGATGTCACTCTCCTGTACATTTTGACTTTCTGTTTTCTATTTCAATTTTGTCTGTAATTTTAGATTTAGACATTTAGGACAATATACTAAAATTTACATGTTATGTCTGAAGTGAATTAGATAATTAGTAGGCAGACAAAAAGGAAATATAGGCAGGCAAAAAAAGATGACAGGATTTTCACTCACTTTTGTCAGCCAATACCTAAAAAATGACATAATTTGTTCCCAAATATTTGTTTTGTATTTCAGAGGCCCTGACCATATTCTGCAAAATAATACATATTTTTTCTTTATTTACCAATGTAAGGCTATTTTTTGCTTCTAAACTTGGATTACAGAGTTTTATTTTGCATAAGAATAGCATATATTTAAAACTTAGGAATGATCTTATTTGTTAAAATGCTTATTTATCACTTTGTCATTAGAATCTTCTGTTGATGATTATGCTGCATTTTATCTGAAACTACTGCATTACAGTGCATGCCAGTGATTCAAAATAGCCACCTTCAGTGAATTCACAGTTACAGTAAAGTATTCCAGTTACCTACACAAATTCTTTATTAATGCTACATCCAGTTGCATACCAGATTTTATGAGTGAACATTTATTATTATTCCGTAGTTTCATATTAGTGTGTTTTTTCAGTGTAGGTTTCTTAACATAAGGTTATTATGTTTTGTGGTTTTACAATTTTATACAATTTGAAATTCTGTTTTTACATGGAAGTCAGTGTGGGGTTTAAGACATAAATCAGCCATATATCTATTACAATCTGATTATATGTGTGTATGTTTTTATCTATAAATATAACCCCAATTTTGGTTATGGCTAATCTTGTATATATTTTTTTCTTAGCTGATTTTTAATGGTGGCTTTATCTTATCTAAATGAGTAGTCATGGAAATATTCTTATTTTCACCTTGGGTTTAATAATAAATATACTTCCTATGTGAGAGAGAAACACTTGTGACTGAAAGATAATTTTTGGGAAGATTTATAATTCTGGATCTTTTTCAGTTATTCTTCTAAAAATCAATTGTACAAACATAACCTAAAATTTACCATCTTAAATCTATTTAAATGTACATTTCATGGCCAGTCACGGTGGTGGTTCACGTCTGTAATCCCCGGATTTGGGGAGGCCAAGGCAGGAAGACTGCTTGAGCCCAAAAGCTTGAGAACATCCTGGAAGACATATGGAAACCTCATCTCTGGAAAGCACTTAAAAATAGCCAGACATAGTGCTGTGATCCTATCTACTTGGAAGATTGAGGAGGGAGGATTATTTGAACCTGGAAGTTTGAGGCTGCAGTGAGCCATAATTGTGCCATGCACCCCAGCTTGAGTGGCAGAGTAAGACCCTGACTCAAAAACACGGTACATTTCAGGCATGTGAAGTATATTTACACTGTTTTATAAAAGACTTCTAGAAATTTTACAATATGCATTAAACAACTACCAATGTTTCCCATTTCCTGGCACTTTTCAAATACCATTCTGCTTTCTGTTTCTAAGAGTATAACTGCTTTATATATCTCATAAAATCTCTGTTTGTGGCTGGCTCATTTTATTTTGCATAAAGTCATCAAGATTTACTTTTATAGTTGTTAGAATATTTCCTGCTTTTTTTCAAACTGAGTAATATTTTGGTATTTTTATAGTTCAAATTATATCGACTGAACAATTTGGTGACTGAAATCTGCCTTGCTTTTACCTATTGGCTTTTAGTAACAATGCTAAAATAATTGTGGGTATGCAAATTGACTCTTTATGTGACCATGTATGTGAGAGTTTATATATGTGCTGCATTCTATTTTATTAGTCTACTTTTTCACCTTTATACTCATAAGAAATTGTTTTAATTCTGTAGCTTTGTAATGTGTTTTGAAATCAGAAACTGTAATGCCTCCAACATTGTTTTGTTTCATTTTTAATATTTTTGGGTACTTTATTGTCTGTAGAGATTCTGTATACTCGAGGGATTGCTGTTTCTGTTTCTTCAAAAATGCAATGAGAAATTTGAAAAACATTGCACTAAATCTATAGATTGTATTGAGCAGGATGGACATCTTTACAATATTACCTTTTTTAACCTTTCACAAGAGTGTTCTCAAGAGCGTGTTGTTTAATTTCTATATATTTGTTAATTTTTCAGTTTTTTTCTCATTGTATACTCATTTCATTTTGGTTATAGAAAGTAATTTATAAGATTTCAGTTTTTAAAAATTTGGTAAGACTTATTTTCTTTTTTTTTTTTTTGGCATAAGAGGTGGTCTATCAAGGAAAATGTTGTATTAGCTATTGAGAACCATGTGTGTTCTGGTGTTGAGTGTTTTCTATACCTCTGTTAGAAATAATTGTCTTATACTGCCTGGAAGCCCTCTATTCCCTTACTAATATTCTCATTTAATTTTTATTACAGAAAGTGCAGTATTGAAATATCCTACTGTAATTATGTTGCTCTCTCTGTGTCTCTGTTATTCTGTCAATATTTGCTTTATATGTTTGGAGCCCTAATGTGAGATACAGACACACACACACACATAAACAAATTTGTCATAGGTTCTCAGTGAGTAAATCTAAAGTTTTTCTTTTTGTGGTTTTTTTTTTTTTTTTTTTTTTTTTTGAGACAGAGTCTCACTCTGCGTCCCAGGCTAGAGTGCAGTGGTGTGATCTTGGCTTACTGCAACCTCTGCCTCCTGGGTTCAAGCGATTCTCCTGCCTCAACCTCCCAAGTAGCTAGGATTTCAGGTGCCCACCACCATGCCTGGCTAATTTTTATATTTTTAGTAGAGACAGGGTTTCACCATGTTGGCCAGGCCAGTCTTGAACTCCGGACTTCAAGTGATCCATCTGCCTCGGCCTCCCAAAGTGCTTGGATTAGAGGCGTGAGCCACCATGTCCAGCCTAAATCTGTAAGTTCTAATGTCCTTTTTTGTCTCCTTAGAGTTTTGACTTCAACTACATTTTATAAAATATGACAGTTTTTGACTTAAGATGTAGCTTGCATAATATTGATTTCTTCTGCTCTCATTTGATTAATATTTGCATGAAATGTATTCTTCCATCTTGCCTCTTTTAGTGTTTTTTATCATTAGATCTCTACTGACTTTTGTAGAAAAAAAAAGTTGGATCTTGGTTTTTAAAATTTTTAATAAATCTACTTATTGAAAATATCTCGATTTGAAACTTAATTATATATATATATTTAAATAATTGATAAAGACCTACTGTTATGTTTTTAATTATTTTATTTGATTCCTGCATCTTTGTTTCTCATTTTCTCTCTGTCTTTGTGTCTTTTCGATTTTTATATAGATATGCTTTTACTTATTTCTAATTCACTTTTGTATATTTGTACAGATTTTTTTTTTTTTTTTTTGTGGTACCTTGGGGCTTTCATAAAACCTCTATAAGAAACAACAGTATATTTTTAATTTGGTATAAAATCAACTTCAGTTGAATAAAAAATTCTTCCTCATTACATCTGCCCTGAAATTTGTGATTGATGTTGCTAATTATGTTTTTACATTGTATATTCATTAACAGATGTTTATAATTTCTGTGCTTTTATTTTTCAAAATTTAGAGAATAATTTAAAATGTTTTCTGGACCATTATGATAATGCCACAAGATTCTGTTTTTGTGTATGTGCATATCTTTCCCAGAAAATAATGTATTTTTATTTGATTATGTGTGTTTTTTTTTTTTTTTTTAATCCTTTAACTTTCAGGTTAAGGAGCTGCTTTCATCATCTTTTATATGTAGGGCATATGCAGTGCTAATATACTTTTTCAGAATTTGGTTGTTTTGGAAGGTTTCTTACTTTTTTTTTTTTTTTTTTTTTTTGAGACGGAGTCTCGCCCTGTCGCCCAGGCTGGAGTGCAGTGGCCGGATCTCAGCTCACTGCAAGCTCCGCCTCCCGGGTTTACGCCATTCTCCTGCCTCAGCCTCCCGAGTAGCTGGGACTACAGGTGCCAGCCACCTCGCCTGGCTAGTTTTTTGTACTTTTTAGTAGAGACGGGGTTTCACTGTGTTAGCCAGGATGGTCTCGATCTCCTGACCTCGTGATCCGCCCCTCTCGGCCTCCCAAAGTGCTGGGATTACAGGCTTGAGCCACCGCGCACGGCCGGTTTCTTTCTTTTTATTTGGCAGGACAGATTTGTTGATGGTATTATTCTCACTTCATAGCAGTTTTTTTCTCCCCGACCACCCACCCCCCCCAAAGGATTTTGTGTCACACAGTTTCTTTCTGGCCTGCAAAATTTTTGTTGATAATTTACGGTTATGTCGTAAGACTATGTTTGTAAATGACACATTACTTTCATCTTGCAGCTCCTCAGACTTTCTTCTTGTCTGTGATTTTTGAAAATGTCCTTAATATGTATTTGTTATAAATATCTTTGTGTGTATCCTAATTTGTTTGTTGAACTTCATTTTTACATCATTTTTCTTTTAGGATTTTCGAGTTATTATTTATTTTTCTATTTTTTTACCTCCAAATTGTTTTTTTTTTAATATTTTGATATTTTTGTTTTTTATCCTCATTTTTATGATTTTCTACAGTGGACTGTGTTCCTGTTTCACTCATTGGATATTATTCAGTTTATTAGTGTTTAAAATTAATGTGTATATCTTTATTATGGTTTCTGTCTGACATTTATGTAATATTTTTGATGAAATTATATTGCCCTGTTTTGTATACATTGTAATCTTTGATTGAGATTTGGACATTAAATAAAGCTACTTGTCACAGTCTTTAAAATGTATTTTTTTCTGACATACTCTGAAAACAATTATCTTGGCTAGAGATTCTGGGAGTCTCTCAAACATGTTTTTAGGATGTGCCTTGTCTAAAATTTTGTGTTTTGTTTTTGTCAAAGGAGTTTATTCATGTTCCTTCTTCTTCTTCTTTTTTTTTTTTTTTGAAACAGTTTTGCTTCTGTCACCCAAGCTGCAGCACAGTGGCATGGTCTCAGCTCACTGCAGCCTCCACCTCCTGGGTTGAAGTGATTCTCTGGTCTCAGCCTCCCACTTAGCTGGGATTACAGGCATGTGACCCCATGCTCAGGTACTTTTGTATTTTTAATAGAGACGATTTCACCATGTTGCCCAGGCTTAGTCTCAAACTCCTGACCTAAGTTGATCTACGCACCTTTTCCTCCCAGAGTGCTAGGATTACAGGTGTGAGCCACCACACTCAGCCTATTCATGTTTCTTCTTAATAACCAATAATCGG
Organism: Rhinopithecus roxellana; assembly: GCF_007565055.1. Classification (NCBI taxonomy): domain Eukaryota; kingdom Metazoa; phylum Chordata; class Mammalia; order Primates; family Cercopithecidae; genus Rhinopithecus; species Rhinopithecus roxellana. The sequence continues at coordinate 99,399,549 of NC_044560.1, read as the reverse complement.
GCCGGGCGCGGTGGCTCAAGCCTGTAATCCCAGCACTTTGGGAGGCTGAGACGGGCAGATCACGAGGTCAGGAGATCGAGACCATCCTGGCTAACACGGTGAAACCCCGCCTCTACTAAAAAATACAAAAAACTAGCTGGGCGAGGTGGCGAGCGCCTGTAGTCCCAGCTACACGGGAGGCTGAGGCAGGAGAATGGCGTATACCTGGGAGGCAGAGCTTGCAGTGAGCTGAGATCCGGCCACTGCACTCAAGCCCGGGCAACAGAGCAAGACTCCGTCTCAAAAAAAAAAAAAAAACAATAATCACTTGCTACAATTGTTTCCTGTAGCAAGTCTTTATGCTGCTGTAAAACTTACCTTTCTTATTTATTATTTTTTGTTATACTTTAAGTTCTAAGATACATGTGCACAACGTGCAGTTTTGTTACATAGGTAAACATGTGCCATGGTGGTTAATGTTATCCGTCCCCCAGGCCCCCACCCCACGACAGGCCCCAGTGTGTGATGTTCCCCACCCTGTGTCCATGTATTCTCATTGCTGAATTCCCACCTATGAGTGAGAACATGCAGTGTTTGGTTTTCTGTCTTTGTGATAGTTTGCTGAGAATGAGGGTTTCCAGCTTCATCCATGTCCCTGTGAAAAACATGAACTCATCCTTTTTCATGACTGCATAGTACTCCGTGGTATATATGTGACACATTTTCTTAATCCATTCTATCATTGATGGACATTTGGGTTGGTTCCAAGTCTTTGCTATTGTGAACAGTACTGCAGTAAACATACATGTGCATGTGTCTTTATAACAGCATGATTTATAATCCTTTGGGTATATACCCAGTAATGGGATGACTGGGTCAAATGGTATTTCTAGTTCTAGATCCTTGAGGAATCGCCACGCTGTCTTCTACAATGGTTGAATTAGTTTACAGTCCCACCAACAGTGTAAAAGTGTTCCTATTTCTCCACATCCTCTCCAGCACCTGTTGTTTCCTGACTTTTTAATGATTGCCATTCTAACTGGTGTGAGATGGTATCTCATTGTGGTTTTGATGGGCATTTCTCTGATGGCCAGTGATGATGAGCATTTTTTCATGTGTCTGTTGGCTGCATAAATGTCTTCTTTTGAGAAGTGTCTGTTCATATCCTTCACTCACTTTTTGATGGGGCTGTTTGATGTTTTCTTGTAAATTTCTTTAAATTCCTTGTAGATTCTGGAAATTAGCCCTTTGTCAGATGGGTACATTGTAAAAATTTTCTCCCATTCTGTAGGTTGCCTGTTCACTCTGATGGTAGTTTCTTTTGCTGTGCAGAAGCTCTTTAGTTTAATGAGATCCCATTTGTCAATTTTGGCTTTTGTCACCATTGCTTTTGGTGTTTTAGTCATGAAGTCCTTGCCCATGCCTATGTCCTGAATGGCATTGCCTAGGTTTTTTTCTAGGGTTTTTATGGTTTTAGGTCTAACATTGAAGTCTTTAATCCATCTTGAATTAATTTTGGTATAAGGTGTAAGGAAAAGATCCAGTTTCAACTTTCTACATATGGCTAGCCAGTTTTCCCAGCATCATTTATTAAATAGGGAATCCTTTCCCCTTCTCTTGTTTTTGTCAGGTTTGTCAGAGGTCAGATGGTTGTAGATGTGTGGTGTTCTTTCTGAGGCCCCTGTTCTGTTCCATTGGTCTATATATCTGTTTTGGTACCTTATCTTTCATCCCAGCACACTCAAACTGTCATTTGAAAGAATACCACTATTTCTTTCAAAACTTTTATGCAATAAGAGACAGGAACTAGTGTCTGTAAAAGCCCCTGTCATTGAGAAATAAACATGTATAAGCCATTATTTTATTTGTCTTTTAAAAATGAAACCAGGAGTTGGCAGTTTATTTCTAAAGTCACTGTGTTACATAGGGAAGCAGGAAGATCTGTGTAGGGTAAATGTAACAGACTTTACTTTCTCCTATGTGCCTCTTTGCGTTGGACTCACCTGGGGCACTGCACACACTTAATTTACTTTAATTTTTCACAAATGTAATTCGGTCTGTATGTTTTTGTTACATTATATGGCTGTGAAAATGTTACAGCATGTAATATTTGGCTGTGCCATCTTGTGATGTGGTCTATCATTTTATTGGTTAGATTTGTAAGTATATTCGTCTGAGTCTAGTAAGTAAAGTAATTTATTGTTTTTATTTCTTTCAGTTGTATGTCCTTATTTTGCCCAAGACCTTTGGCCAAAGCAGGGCATAAAAAATTATATCCAAAAAGTGATACTGAGAAGATATAAAAAATGTGGACATGAAAATTTACAGCTAAGAAAATACTGTAAAAGCGTGGATGAGTGTAAGGTGCGCGAAGAATGTTACAATGGACTTAGCCAGTGTTTGACAACTGCCCAGAACAAAATATTTCAATGTGACAAATACATGAAAGTCTTTCATAAATTTTCAAATTCAGACAGACATAAGATAAAACATACTGGAAAGAAAGCTTTCCAACGTAAAGAATGTGAAAAGTCATTTTGTGTGCTTTCACACTTAGCTCAACATGAAAGAATTCATACTGGAGAGAAACCCTACAAATGTAAAGAATGTGGGAAAGCCTACAATGAGGCCTCAAACCTTTCTACACATAAAAGAATTCGTACTGGAAAGAAACCCTGCAAATGTGAAGAGTGTGGAAAAGCCTTTAACCGGCTTTCACACCTTACTACACATAAGATAATTCACACTGGAAAGAAACCCTACAAATGTGAGGAGTGTGCCAAAGCTTTTAACCAGTCTGCAAACCTTACTACACATAAGATAATTCATACTGGAGAGAAACCCTACAAATGTGAGGAATATGGCAAAACTTTTAGCCAGTCCTCAACCCTTACTACACATAAGAGAATTCATAGTGGAGAGAAACCCTACAAATGTGAAGAATGTGGCAAAGCTTTTAACAATTCCTCAGCCCTTACTATACATAAGAGAATTCATACTGGAGAGAAACCCTACAAATGTGAGGAATGTGGCAAAGCTTTTTGCGGGTCCTCAACCCTTACTACACATAAGAGAATTCATACTGGAGAGAAACCCTACAAATGTGAGGAATATGGCAAAGCTTTTAACAATTCCTCAGCCCTTACTATACATAAGAGAATTCATACTGGAGAGAAACCCTACAAATGTGAGGAATGTGGCAAAGCTTTTTGCGGGTCCTCAACCCTTACTACACATAAGAGAATTCATACTGGAGAGAAACCCTACAAATGTGAAGAATGTGGCAAAGCCTTTAACCAGTCCTCACACCTTACTACACATAAGAGAATTCATACTGGAGAGAAGCCCTACAAATGTGAAGAATGTGGCAAAGCTTTTAGCCAGTCCTCAACCCTTACTACACATAAGAGAATTCATACTGGAGAGAAACCCTACAAATGTGAGGAATATGGCAAAACTTTTAGCAAGTCCTCAACCCTTACTACACATAAGAGAATTCATGCTGGAGAGAAACCCTACAAATGTGAAGAATGTGGCAAAGCTTTTAGCAAGTCCTCAACCCTTACTACACATAAGAGAATTCATACTGGAGAGAAACCCTACAAATGTGAGGAATGTGGCAAAACATTTAGCAAGTCCTCAACCCTTACTACACATAAGAGAATTCATAGTGGAGAGAAACCCTACAAATGTGAAGAATGTGGCAAAGCTTTTAGCAAGTCCTCAACCCTTACTACACATAAGAGAATTCAAGCTGGAGAGAAACCCTACAAATGTGAGGAATATGGCAAAGCTTTTAGCCAGTCCTCAACCCTTACTACACATAAGAGAATTGAAGCTGGAGAGAAATCCTACAAATGTGAAGAATGTGGCAAAGCTTTTAACAAGTCCTCAACCCTTACTACACATAAGAGAATTCATACTGGAGAGAAACCCTACAAATGTGAAGAATGTGGCAAAGCCTTTAACCAGTCCTCACACCTTACTACACATAAGAGAATTCATACTGGAGAGAAGCCCTACAAATGTGAAGAATGTGGCAAAGCTTTTAGCCAGTCCTCAACCCTTACTACACATAAGAGAATTCATACTGGAGAGAAACCCTACAAATGTGAGGAATATGGCAAAACTTTTAGCCAGTCCTCAACCCTTATTACACATAAGAGAATTCATACTGGAGAGAAACTCTACAAATGTGAAGAATGTGGCAAAGCTTTTAACAATTCCTCAACCCTTACTACACATAAGAGAATTCATACTGGAGAGAAACCCTACAAATGTGAGGAATATGGCAAAACTTTTAGCCAGTCCTCAACCCTTACTACATATAAGAGAATTCATACTGGAGAGAAACCCTACAAATGTGAGGAATATGGCAAAACTTTTAGCCAGTCCTCAACCCTTACTACACATAAGAGAATTCATGCTGGAGAGAAACCCTACAAATGTGAAGAATGTGGCAAAGCTTTTAGCAAGTCCTCAACCCTTACTACACATAAGAGAATTCATACTGGAGAGAAACCCTACAAATGTGAGGAATGTGGCAAAACATTTAGCAAGTCCTCAACCCTTACTACACATAAGAGAATTCATAGTGGAGAGAAACCCTACAAATGTGAAGAATGTGGCAAAGCTTTTAGCAAGTCCTCAACCCTTACTACACATAAGAGAATTCAAGCTGGAGAGAAACCCTACAAATGTGAGGAATATGGCAAAGCTTTTAGCCAGTCCTCAACCCTTACTACACATAAGAGAATTGAAGCTGGAGAGAAATCCTACAAATGTGAAAAATGTGGCAAAGCTTTTAACAAGTCCTCAACCCTTACTACACATAAGAGAATTCATACTGGAGAGAAACCCTACAAATGCGAAGAATGTGGCAAAGCTTTTAACAATTCCTCAACCCTTACTACACATAAGAGAATTCATACTGGAGAGAAACCCTACAAATGTGAAGAATGTGGCAAAGCTTTTAGCAAGTCCTCAAACCTTACTACACATAAGAGAATTCATACTGGAGAGAAACCCTACAAATGTGAAGAATGTGGCAAAGCCTTTAACCAGTCCTCAAACCTTACTACACACAAGAGAAATCATACTGGAGAGAAACCCTACAAGTGTGAAGAATGTGGCAAAGCCTTTAACGACTCCTTTATTCTTAACAGACATAAGATGATTCATACTGGAGAGAAACTCTACAAACCTGAAAGTTGTAACAATGCTTGTGACAACATCGCAAATATTTCCAAACATAAAAGAAAGTGTGCTGGTGAGAAATCATAGAAATATGAATAATGCAACAGAGCCTTTAAATGGTTATCACACTTGCTTGCAGGTTAGGTAATTCACACTGGAGAAAACTTTTACAAGTGTGAACAATGTGGCAAAACTTACACAATGCTCATACCTTATTGCACACGAAAGCCTTTATACTTGAAAATAAATGCACAAATATAAAGTAAAAAACTGATTAATATCTGCTCACATATTATTCAACATCAGAGAGTTTATACTTAATAGCGTTAAAAGTGCAATTACTGTCAAAAGAGTCTTGAGAAAATGTAAGCCTTTAAAGTGCTGAAGAGGATTTATTTTGAAGACAAACATTACAAATATAAACAAAGTTGTAACTTTACTTGTAACACAGATCTTGTATTCATTTTGTATTAGAGGCAAACCCTGAAGCAATTGCTCAAACTTTGTTCAACATCAGAGAATTTATATCAAAGAAAAACCCTATAAATGTAACAAATTTGGGGAAAAACATTTATTCAAAAACTGCAGGTTAGAAAACAGTTCATATTACAATATATTTTTGCAGATGCAATAAATAGAAAAAAACTTAATTCCATGGTAAGTCTATGGAAATATCAGACAATTTACATTAGAAATATATACGGCACTCATACTTCATTCTTTACACTGAATCAGAGTTCCGAGTTAGAAAATAATCCAAAACTAAACTTGGTAGAAAAATTATTTGTATATAACTTTAAAAGAGTAGAAGATTTTTTGGAGAGTTACAAGTATACTTTTTTGGAAAGAGTACAGATTGTTTGAAAAGTAAGTAATGTAATTAACTCTCATATTCATACAAATAATGTTCTAATTAGCTCTCAAATTACTTCATGTTAATGTCATAACTAACTCTCAAATTGCTTCATGCTAAAGAAGTTAGTTTTTCTTTTTTTGTTTGTTTGTTTTTGAGATGGGGTCTTGCTCTGTCACCGTCCAGGCTAGAGTGCAGTGGCATGATCTCGGCTCACTGCAACCTCTGTCTCTAGGGTTCAAGTGATTCTCCTGCTTCAGCCTCCCGAGTAGCTGGGATTACAGGCGCGCACTACCATGCTGGCTAAGTTTTGTATTTTTAGTAGAGCTGAAGTTTTGCCATGTTGGCCAGGCTGGTCTCAAACTTATGACCTTAGGTGATCCACCCAGCTCAGCCTCCCACAATGCTGGGATTACAGGTGTTAGCCACCGCGCCTGGCCCATGCTGCTTTTTTATTCCTATTGTATTCATATGTGAAAGCATGTGACCAAAAGATATGATAGATTATTTTTTATTAGGTGAGCATGTATGACCCGTGAAAGAGTAAGAACATTAAAATGTGAGATGCATGATGAAAATCTAAGTAAAGAGGTTCTTTGTGATTCACTTACAGTATTGAGTGATGCATGAGGTAGGTGTTCAGAGTAATATTCTGCATTATATTGAGAGACAAATATATATTTTAGTTTTAGTCAAAATTAAAAATAAATTAGTATATTTTACTAGTTGTACTTTTATGAAAAAAATGCAGTACATGTTAAAAACTTTAGATTATGTCTGAACTTAATTTCTTAATTCAACATTTTTAACAGTTTAAATATTGTGCATTCAATCAAATCACATTATTCCACTTACTTTAATCTAGTCCACCTTACTCAAGGGTGTAGATAAAAGGTGGTAACAAGGCCGGGCGCGGTGGCACACGCCTGCAATCCCAGCACTTTGGGAGGCCAAGGCGGGTGGATCACTTGAGGTCAGGAGTTCAAGACCAGCCTGACCAACATGGAGAAACCCCATCTCTACCAAAAATACAAAATTAGCCAGGTGTGGTGGTGCATGCCTGTAATCCCAGCTACTCAGGAGGCTGAGGCAGGAGAATCCCTTGAACCTGGGAGGCAGAGTTTGCAGTAAGCCGAGATCATGCCATTGCACTGCAGCCTGGGCAATAAGAGTGAAACTCAGTCTCAAAAAAAAAAAAAAAAAAAAAAAAAAAATGCTAACAATGCACTATTTGGTAAAATAATGGACTAACATCTCTAGTACTAATCTTTTTTCCTGTGGCTTTAAACTGCAAATAAAGAATATTGTTGCTGTAGGCAAAATTTGTATTTTTTTTCCCATTTAAATTTACTTTTGTTAATTTTTTCAGGCACAAAATGTTTATGTTATATATGGCATATTCTGATAGAGGCATACAATTTATAATGATCACATTAGGGTAAATGAGGTATCCATCACCTTTAGAATTTATTTTTTGTATTATGAACAGTTCAATTGTACAGTTTTAGTTATTTTAAAATATACAATTGTTGACTGCAGGGTTATTTTTATAATAATAATAATAATAATTATATACAAGTACAAAATTTACATTTCTGAGTCCTGAATACGTAAAAATAATTTCTTGTATATTTTTCTTTGACTCTGTGGCATCTCTGCTTGCAAACACAGACTTTTACTTTGGATTTACATAGAGTTAAATATACATATCTATTAGTCTAAATAAAAACCTTAGGTGTAAGAAGATTATGGATTAAGTGTGTTTGAGTAGGAGTTTATGACTGTTTTCAGAATATTCAATATTGGAACAAGACAAATCATTTTAATAAGGTGTTTAATTTTCTTTCTTTTTTTTTTTTTTGAGACAGAGTCTCGCTCTGTCGCCCAGGCTGGAGTGCAGTGGCCGAATCTCAGCTCACTGCAAGCTCCGCCTCCTGGGTTCACGCCATTCTCCTGCCTCAGACTCCCACGTAGCTGGGACTACAGGCGCCTGCCACATCGCCCGGCTAGTTTTTTGTATTTTTTAGTAGAGACGGGGTTTCACTGTGTTAGCCAGGATGGACTCAATCTCCTGACTTCGTGATCTGCCCGTCTCAGCCTCCCAAAGTGCTGGGATTACAGGCTTGAGCCACCACGCCCGGCCAGGTGTTTAATTTTCTTTACTTTCTTGTTTTTTTTTTTTTTTTTTTTTTTTGTTTTTTTTTTTGAGACAGATTCTCACTTTGTTGCCTAGGCTGGAGTGCAGTGGCGTGATCTCAGCTCACTGCAACCTCCGCTTCCTGGGTTCAAGCAATTCTCCTGTCTCAGCCTCCCTAGTAGCTAGGACTCCAGGTACAGGCCACTATGCCCAGATAATATTTGTATTTTTAGTACAGATGGGGTTTCATCATTTTGGTCACTTAGTCTTGAACTCCTGACCTCAGGTGATCCACCCGCCTCAATTTTCCAAAGTACTAGGATTACAGGCGTGAGCCACCACGCCTAGTCAGGTGTGGTGTATAGTTTTCTAGAAAACAAAAATCCCCAAAAATGAATGCAAATCTATACTCTGCTTTGTAGTGAATTTTACTGTACAATCTTAAGACTTATGGTTCAGAATCTCGCCATGCAAATTCTCTGTTTTTGCTTGCCTGATACTCATGCTAGACCCATAACTTCCTTTTCTTATATATATCTGTTGTTTTATAGTTCATGAAGTATCATTATGTGAGCTGTTCTGTGATTATAAGAATGATTTTAATGAAATTTAGTCACGGGCCGCGTGTGGTGGCTCATGCCTGTAATCCCAAAACTTCGGGAGGCCGAGGTGGGTGGATCACTTGAGGTCAGGAGTTCAAGATCAACCTGGCCAACATGGTGAAACCTCATCTCTACTAAAAATACAAAAATTAGCCAGGCATGGTGGCATGCTCCTATAATCCCAGGCTACTGGGAGGCTGAGACAGAATAGCTTTAACCCAGGAGACAGAGGTTTCAGTGAGCCAAGATTGTGCCACTGCACTCCAGCCTGGGAGACAGAGCAAGACTCCATCTCAAAATAAAATAAATGTATTCATTACAAAGTAATGTTTAACTGTAATTCTAAAATTAGTGCGTTATATTTAGTTGGAAACTTCCATTTTGTTCTTTTAATTGGAGAACTCTATATAAATAAGCCTGATTATGTTTTTTTTTTTCACTTTTTATGATGGATATGAGTAAATTTATTAATTGGGCAATTTGTTTAGGTAAGTACTAGGGAAACTTCTTAAGTCATGAGAATGCTTTTATACATAAATGTAGCAAACAAACACTACAGCGTTTGCTGTGTAACAGATGCTCCATAATAAGGCATAAATATTCCTGTGAAACTTGCAACTTCAAGTCAGGTGGAAAATATCAAAGGTAAACAACATTGATTCTTCATGTGGAGAGGATTTTTTTTTCAGGCTGCAAAGCTGAATTTTGCTGAATTTAAAAAATTCTGTCAGGCGTGGTGGCTCACGACTGTAATCCCAGCACTTTGGGAGGCTGAGGTGGGCAGATCACGAGGTCAGGAGATTGAGACTGTCCTGGCTAACACAGTTGAAACCCCGCCTCTACTAAAAATACAAAAAATTAGCTGGGCGTGGTGGCGGGTGCCTGTAGTCCCAGCTACTCGGGAGGCTGAGGCAGGAGAATGGTGTGAAGCTGGGAGGCAGAGCTTGCAGTGAGCCAAGATCAGGCCACTGCATTCTAGCCTGGGTGACAGAGCGAGACTGTGTTTCAAAAAAATAAATAAATAAATATTCTGCTTCATTTATTTTCTAATTGTCTTAAGCCTTATTTGTCTTTTTATGTGTATTCCACCCGTGTATGCATCATAGCCCTTCTTTTTCTGTTACGGCTAGAGTTTTCCCACTGTTTTCTTCATGCCATGTTATTTCCCATGATATTTTTGGGTTTTGATGAGAACTTTGATATTTTTTAATGCACTGAAAAATTGGTTTTAACTGGAGAGTGTGCTTATCAATATAACTTTCAGATTAGTTAATTAAGACAAAAGGCATACATGTCCACAGGTGAGAGGATTAAATCAGTTAGTATGGTGCTGCTTTCTTTGTAAAAAGAAAAAAAATATTGTTTGAAAAGGAAAGTCTTGGCCAGGCACAGTGGCTTAAGCCTGTAATCCCAGCACTTTGGGAGGCTGGGACGGGTGGATCAGGAGGTCAGGAGATCGAGACCATCCTGGCTAATATGGTGAAACCCCGTCTCTACTAAAAAATACAAAAAACTAGCCGGGCGAGGTGGCGGGCGCTTGTAGTCCCAGCTACTCGGAGGCTGAGGCAGGAGAATGGCGTAAATCCGGGAGGCGGAGCTTGCAGTGAGCTGAGATCCGGCCACTGCACTCCAGCCAGAGCAAGACTCCGTCTCAAAACAAAAAAAGAAAGAAAAAGTCTTACTAGATTCTTACCCAAAGAGTGACATATAAAATTTGCTGGAAAATGTAGAAATTAGAATTTTAGAGAGTTTATGTTAAGTGAACCATGTTAAATTATTGTTTTTCAAGACAGAGTCTCACTCTGTCACCCCGGTTGGAGTACAGTGGCACAATCTGGGCTCGCTGCAACCTATGTCTTCCGTATTCAAGCAGTCCTTCTGCCTCAGCCTCCCAAGTAGCTGGGATTGTAGGCACCTGCCATCATGCCTGGCTAATTTTTGTATTTTTGTAGAGACGGAGTTTCAACATGTTGGCCAGGCTGCTCTGCAACTCCTCGTGATCCACCAGCCCCTTTTGGGCAAGGCCCGGGTAGTAGAGGAGAGTCACCTCACGTAGGTCTGGGGCCCAGTGATATTTTGTAATTTTTTTGTATGTAAGGCACAGGAAAAAAGTCACATCACCTAGGTTCTGAGTTCAGTGGTATGAGAGTGACAGTTATAACTGTGACCTGGGTGTGCATAGGAGAGTCACAATCTCAACTGTGTGCCTAGCCTTGTTTTGATACTCTCTGTACCACTCAAGTGCTTTATATAGTATGCGTGAGTGATGTGATCCTTTGTGATCTTCATACAATTAGGAAACTAAGGACCTCACTGGCTGCCCTAATCTTGGCTATGAAAGTAACCATCTCTCCTGTGAGCTGAGTTCAGTTACAAGAGTCATCCCTGTTAGCTGGGAGCAGGGATGAGGCTGGATCATCACATTCCCTGGGTGCTGGTCCAGGAATATGTCACAATTTTCTCTATGGGCGGGACCCAGGCAAGAGAGTCGCATCGCCTCAGTGCTGGGCCCAGTGAAATGTCACAATGCCCCCTGTGGGCAAGACCCAGGAAAGAGAGTCACATTACCTGTGTGCTCAGCCCAGTGATATGGTCCAGGCTTTCCTGTGGGCAAAGCACAGGCAGAAGAAAAGAGTCACATCATCTAGGTGATGAACCCAAAGATATGTCAAAATGCCCCTCTGAGCAATATGACATAATTCTCCGTATATGCAGGTCCCAGGCAGGAGGGAGTCATATCATCTAGGTGCTGAGTCCAGAGATATGTCACAATGCTCTCTGTGGACATTGTCCATGAAGTAAGGTCACATCACCTTAGTGATGGGTACTGCATTGTATTACCATGCCCCCTGTATACAGAACCCAAACAGAAAAGGATATTTACTTCACTGTGTGCTAGGCCCAGTGCTATGTCACAAGCCCTAAAATGGGCAGGTCCCAGACATGAGAAGAGAGTCATATCACCTAGGTGTTGGGCCCAGTGATACGTTACAATGCCCCCAGTGTGCAGGAGCCAGGCAGGAGAAAAATCACATCACTCATTTGCTGGGCCCAGAAATACTTCAAAATCTCCCTTGAGGGCAGTGCCCAGGAAGGAGAGTTACGTCACCTAGATGCTTGATTTAATTAATATCACTGTAGGCTTGGCCTACCCAGGCAAGTGGAATTCCTCAAGTGCTCAGCAAATGTATACGTTAAAATCACACCTCCAAAAAGGTCCAGTGATTAGATTTAAAACTCTGCACATGTCCCAGCTTTAGGTATGAGAGTCAACACTTCCTGTGAGTTACGGGCACGTACAGGACTCATCATCTCAATAGTAAATTGGATCCGTGCACAAGGGTCCCAACCCCACCCAGGGGCTGTGTCCTGGTATGAAAGTAACAGGCTCATGGGTGTGCTGAATTCTGACCCGAGTCACCACCCCACCTGTGGAAGGGATCCATGTATGAGAGTCACGAATTTTTTTGTTTTTTTTTTTTTGAGACAGAGTCTCGTTCTGTTGCCCAGGCTGGAGTGCAGTGGCGCGATCTCGGCTCACTGCAAGCTCCGCTGCCTCCTGGGTTCACGCCATTCTCCTGCCTCAGCCTCCCGAGAAGCTGGGACTACAGGCACCCGCCACCTCGCCTGGCTAATTTTTTTGGATTTTTAGTAGAGACGGGGTTTCACCGTGTTCTCCATGATGGTCTCGATCTCCTCACCTGTGATCCGCCTGCCTCGGCCTCCCAAAGGAGAGTCACGATTTCAACTGTCAACTTCCCTGGAAGTCAGATTCAGAACTTCAAAAGTGAGGTGTGTGTGTCCATGTGGGAGAGTGACAACTCTTATTTTTGGGTGGGTGTGCATTTAAGGATCGCGGTCTCACCTGTGTGATTGGCACCCTTAAGACATTTTCTGTATCAGCCAAAGGCTTTATATGATATGCATGAGAGTCACAGTCTGCTCTGAGAGTTTTGTGCTGGTATGAGCCATGATTTTACCTGATGCCCTAAGCCCAGGTATGAGAGTCAACATCTGTCTAATTTGCTGGATCCAGGAATGAGAATCAGCACTGTGCCTGCCAGCTACATTCAGAAGTGAGTCACCATCCTACCTGTGGCTGGAACCACATATAAGTCACAATTCTAACTGCAAACTGCATTTACATGTGAAATTTTTGATCTTAATGTGTGTAAGTTAAAATCCTAACTGTCAGCTGGGTGTGCATGTGAGAGTCACAGTCTCACCTGTGTGCTGAGCCCTGTTAGACACTCTCTATACCAACTGAAAGCCTTATACAATATGCATGAGTATTGTAATTTTCTCTGACCTTCGTATAAGAAACACACCCAGACGTCACTCATTGCCCTAAGCCTAGCAAAGAGAATCAATCTCTCTCTTATTTGCTGGGTTCAGGTATGATTGTCATCTTTGCACCAGTGAGCTGAGCCCAGGTGTATGTCACAATCCCACCTGTACACAGGGACCAGGCAGAAGAGTCACATCACCTGGATCCTAGGACAGGAATATGTCAGTCCTCAGTATGAGCAGGATCAAGGAAGAAGAGTCATATTGGCTGGGTTCTGGGCCTAGTGATATGCCACAATCCTTCATGTGGGCAGGTCCCAAGCAGAAGAGAACAGTAACATCACTTAGGTGATGAGCCCAGCAATATGTAACAATGCCCAATGGGGCAGAGCCCAGGCAAGAGAGGAGAGTCAGATCACCTATTTGCTGGTTCCAGCAATATGTTACAACTCCCACTGTTAGCAGAACTTTGCAAAAGAAGTGGGTCACAAAATTTAATTGCTGGGTTAAGCAATCGTTCACAATCCCCACTGTTGGCAAAGATCAGGCAGCAGAGGACTCAGATCACCTAGTTGCTGGGTGCAGCAATATGTCACGTGTTCATTCTTCTATAGCAGAGACCCAGGCAGGACAGAAGAGTCACTTCACCTAGGTGTTTGACTAAGAAATATGTCATAATGTCCCATGTGGGGAGAATTAAGGCAGAATAACACATCATCTAGTGCTGGGCCCAGTGATATGTCACAATTTTCTGTGTAATCAAAGCTTTGGCACAAGAGGAGAGTCACATTACCTAGGTGTTGAATTTAGAAATATGTAACAATCACTTCCAAGTAATGGATTCAGGCAGAAAAGGAGAGTCATATTATCTTGGTCCTTGGCCTTAGGATATGTCACAGTTTCATGTGAGGGTTGGGCCCAGGAAGAAAATGAAAATCACTCAGGGTATGGGCAAAAGCACACGTCACAATCACACCTGCAGAAAAGTCCAGGGATGAGATACACAATCCCTAACATGCCCAGCTCTAGGGAGAACAGTCAACACCTCCTGTGTGTTCAGTCGGAGTGTGCAAGTCAGAATCTGGATACTGGGCTGGATTTGGGCCTGAGAGTCTCCATTCAACCTTCAGATTGTGCTCTGGTAGTAGTCACAGCCTCAGAGGTGTGATAAATCTTGGTCCAAGAGTAATTATCTCATCTGTGGACCTGATTCATGTATGAGACTCACAATGCCAACTTTTAGCTACCTCTGAGTGTGAGATTCAGAACCTCAACAGTGGGCCATGGCTATTTAACAGGGTGAAAATTCTTACTGTGAACTGGGCGTGCATACGAGGGTCACTATCTCACCTGTGCACTAGGCCCTGTTATCACAGTCTTGGTGCCACCCAAGAGCTTTCTACGGTGTGCCTGAAAGTCACAATCCACACTTAGATCTACATGCTGGTATGAACTCATGATCTTACCCATTTTTCTAAGCCCAGGAATGAGAGCTAACATCTCTCTTATTAGCTAGGGTCAGATATGAGAGTTCTCACTGTGCCTGTGAGTTGGCTGCAGAAAGAAGTCACTATCCCACCTGTGGCCAGATCCACGTGTGACAGTCACAATTTCAACTATGGGTGGCATCCAAATGTGATACTCAGGACCTCACCAGTGGTCTCTGTCCACATGTGGGAGTGACAGTTCTCACTGTTGTCTAAGCGCGCCTACGAGAATCACAATTTTAACTTTGTGCTGGAATCTGTTATGACACTCTCTGTATCATCGGAAGGGATCATACAATATGTGTGAGTTTTGTAATCTTCTGTGACCTTCACACAAGTAGAGAGCCCAGGAGCTTGTCCATTGCTTGAAGGCCACCTATGAGAGTCAACATATCTCCTATTGGCTAGATCCAGGTATGTAGCTAATCACTGTGCCTCTGAGCTGGGTCCAGAAATCGGTCAATATTCAACCTGTTTCCAGATGTACACATGACAGTCAGACTTTTGACTGTGGACTGCATCTGTGTGTGAGGTTCAGAAGCTCACCAGTGTCCTTCTTTGATGTTTGGAAGTGACAATCCCAATTGTTGGTTTGGTAGGCCTGTGAGAGTCACAATCTCACCTGTGTGCTGAGTCCTATTACATTGTCTGTAGCACACAAAGTATTTATAAGGTATGCATAAATTTTATACATCTCTGTGACCCTTCTTAAAGCAGGAAACCCAGGACTACCTACTGCCTAAAGTCTAGCTAAAAGCGTCAAAATCATTCCTATTGTCTGGGTTCTCATATGAGTGTAATCGTAATGCCTGTGAGCTGGGAAAAACTGTGTCAAAACTTAGCCTGTGTGAATAAACCAGAAAAGAGAATCACGTCACCTGAATGCTGGACCAAAAACATGTTGCTATCTGCTTTCTGGGGAGGGCCGTGACACAAAAGTCACATAACCTGGGTACTGGGCCCAGCAGTATGTCACAATGCCATCTGTGGGCAGGGTTCATGCAGGAAAGACACATTATCTGCATGCAGGGCACAGCAATATGTGACCCTGTGTACAGGGCTTGGATAAGAGAGGAGAGTCACAATACCCAGTTGATGGGCCCATTGATAGGTCACAATGCCTCCTTTAGGAGAAGCCAAGGCAGGAGAGTCATATCATTTATGTGTATGGCTCAGTGACATATCACAACCCACACTGTGGCAAAGCCCACGCAAAAGAGTAAAGTCACATCATGATGCTACAACTATCTCTGTTGGTAGGACCCAAGCAGGAGAGGATGATTATATAACCTAGGTTATGGGCCCAAAGATATGTCACAATTTCCCCTGAGGACAGGGCCTATGCAGGAAAGTAAAATAAATGCTTGGCCCAGGTACACATCACAATTTTATTTTTGTGCTTTACCCAGGCCAGATAATCAGATCACTTAGGAGCTGGGCAAAGGTATATGTCACAATCACACTAGCAAGAAGGTTGAGAAATGAGATTCAAAATTCCACGCATTTTATGACTTCAGGTATGAGAGTCAAGAGACCTCATTTGAGTTGGCTCCAAATACATGAGTCACAATCTTAATGGTGGGCTCAGTCCCTGCAAGAGAGCCCCAATTCCAAATGCAAACTACTTCTGAATCTATGAGTCACAGCTTCACAGTGTTCTGAATCCTAGTCTTTGAGTCACCATTCTACCTGTTAAGCAGATCCATGTATGAGAGTCACAATTCCAACTTTCAACTGCCTCCATGTGTGAGATCCACAGCCTCAACAGTGGACGGTTTCCATGTGTGACAGTGACAATGTTTACTGTTGGCTGAGTGTGCACAGGAGAGTCACAATTTCACCTGTGTTCTTGGTTGTGTTATGACACTCTCTGTGCTACCCATGGGCTTTATATGGTATAAGTGGCAGTTGCAATCTACTTTGAGACCTTCACTGCTGGTACGAACCAATGATTGTACCCACTGCCTTATGCCCAGGTATGAGAGTCACATCTCTCTTATTGGCCAGATATAGGTATGACAGATATAGTCATCAAAGTGTCTGTAAGCTGGCTCCAAAAAAAAAGTCAGCAAACCAATTGTCCCGGGACCCACATACGACTGTCACAAATCTAATTGTAGAGCGCCCATGAGATTCAGGACCTCACCAGCGGGCTATTCTTATGTGTGAGGGTAACAATCCTAATTTTCAGCTGGGTGTGCCCATGAGAGTAACAATCTCACCTGTGTAGTGGATCCTGTTATTATATTCTCAATGTAACACAAAAGCTTTATAGGATAAGCTTGAGTGTCATAATCTTATGTGATCTTTCCTCACATAGGAGACCCAGAACTTTATCCATTGCCCTAAGCCTAAAATAAAAAGGCAAAATCTCCCCTATTGGTGGGTCCATATATCAAATTAGCCAGTAAAAAAGATACTATCTGTCCTGGCCAGGCTGAGAGAAACAGGTAAGATTCTGGGTCTCCTCTTTGTACAAAGATCTTAAAAAATTACCACTTCCTCCCATATTGTATAAAGCCCTTGGGTGATACAGAGAGTGTAAATGCAGCTGATACAGAGAGTGTATCCAGCACGCAATATAAATTTTTCTTATTTTATGCACTGCCCAGACAACCATTAGCCTTGTCTCCCTCACACATAAACAGAGCCCACTGGTGAGGATCCTGAATCTAACTCGTGGATGCAGTTCACAGTTGAAATTGCGACTGCATATGTGAACACCTGGCTACAGTTGGAATGGTGACTCATTTCTAAACCCAGCTCATAGACAGGTGAAGACCCTTCTAATCTAAACTCAGCCATTCTTAAAGATGTTCACTCTCATATCTGGGCTTAGAATCACAGGTAAAATTGTCGGTTCACACAAGCACAAAGGTTTCAGAACGGATTGCAGCTCTCATGCATACTGTGTAATGCCCTCAGTAAGAAAGAGAGGGTCCTTACAGGGCCACGCACACAAATGAGATTGTGACACTCAAATGCACACCCAGCCAACGGTAAAGATTGTCATCCAACCATATGAACACAACCAGTGTTAAAGTCCTGAATCTCATGCCCGCAGGCAGTCAAAAGTTGGAAAACTGACTGTCATATGTGGAGAGTCATCAACCCACCTGATCAAGATTCGGCCCACCTATGAAGCTGTGCCCCTTTGAAAATAATACAGTGCATGGGAGGGATTGCGGCTGTCATGCAAGGATCCTGTCCACTGTTGAGATTGTAACTTGTGTACTGAGACCCAACATACAGAACGTATTGACTCTTATATCTAGAACTGGGCCACGTGCGTGATTGTTAATTTTATCCCTGGACTTTTCCGCAGGTGTGACATATTTCTTTGCCCAGTACCTGAGTGATTTGACTCTCTTACCTGGGTACTCTCCTTATAGGGTATTGTGACATATTTCCAAACCCAGGACCTAAGTGATTTGACTTTCTTCTGCTGTTTGGGCTCAGAAGGGATTGTGATGTATTCCTGGACCCAGAACCAAGGTGAAGTGACTCTTCTTTTGTCAGGGCACTGCCAAAAAAAAAAAAAAAAATTGACATATCACTTGACCTTGATTCCAGATGATGTAACTTTGCCTCTTTTTGCTTTGCCCAACATATTTTGGGTACCATGACACATTTTTAGACCCAGAACCTAGGTGATGTGAGGTTCCTAAGCCAAGCCTGCAGTGAGTCTTGTGACATATGTCTGCATCCATGACCTAAGAATTCTGACTCTTTTTTTGCCTGAACCTTGTCAACAAGGAAAATTGTGATATATTTCTGCACCCAGCAATCAGTTGATGTGTCTCTCCTGCCTAGGATTTTCCCAGAGAGAGCGTTGTGACATATTGCTGGGCCCAGCAGCCAGGTGAGGTGATTCTGTTCCTGTTGTATTGCTTTCAGGGGAAGGTTTTAAAATATTTTTGGCTAAGCATGCTAATGATGTGACTCTCCAGCCTCGTCCCTGCTTTCAGAAAAGACTGTGACATATCCATGGCCTAGTGCCTAAGTGATGTGGCTCTCCTGTTCGCTCCCTACTGAGACATGGCATTGTGACATATATCTTGGTTCGGCTCACAGGTGCAATAATGACTGTCATATCTTGTGAGTTGAACCAGCCAATAGAAGAGACACTGACTCTCATATTTTGGCTTGGAAAAATGAGTAAGACCCTGTGTCTCCTCTTTGTATGAAGGTTATAGAAAGTTACCACTCTCACGTATCACATAAAGCATCTGGGTACTACAGTGTCATAACAAATCCCAGAACATGAGTGAGATTGTGTTCTTGTGTGCACAGTCCACAAACCATTAGAATTTCTACCCTCTCCCATTGACAGAGCCTACTGGTGATGTTTTGAATCTCACATGCAAATGCAGTCAGGCCACAGTTTAAATTGCAACTTTCATATCTGAATGTCAAGCCACAGTTGGAATGGTTACTCATTTTTAAACCCAGCTTATAGGCAGGTGAAGACTCTCCTATCTGGGCACAGTAAATAAGAAAGATGTTGACTCTCACACCTGGGCTTAGGGCCACAGGCACGATCAAAGGTACCTTCTAACATAGGAGGTTTCAGAGCAAATTTTGGCTCTCATGCATATTTAATAAAGCCCTCGAGTGGTATGGAGAGTGTTCTAACAGGGCCTAGCACACAAGTGAGATTGTAACTCTCATCTGCACACCCAGGTGAGAGTAAAGATTGTCATTGTCCCACATGAACACAGCCCACTGTTGAGATTCTGAATCTCACACTCTGAGATGGCTAAAAGTTGCAAACTTGACTCTCATACATGAATTTGTTCCACAAGTGGGTTCATGACACTCAGATTAAGTTCAGCAAACCCGTGAGGCTGACTCTACTTAAAAAACATAATCCCCAGAAGGAATAGGGCTCTCAAACATAGATCCTGTGGACCAATGGGATTGTGACTTGTGTACTTAGAATGACCATACAGAACTTGACTCATACCTAGAACTGAGACTTGTGTGAGATTGTTTGTCTCAACCCTGGACCTTCCTGTAGGTGTTATTGTTACATATGCTGCAGTCCAGCACCTGAGTGATTTGACTCTACTGCCTGGACCCAGCTCACATACGAGGTTGTAACATATAACTGGGTGCTGAGACATTGTCAGAAGTGAGATAGTGACTCACTCTGGATTCAGCTCACAGGAATGGTGATGATTCATACCTGGACCCACTAATAAGAGAGATATTGACTCTGGTAGCTAGGCTTCAGGGTCTGGGTCCTTTACTTGTAGGAAGGTAACAGAAGATTATGACACTCACGTATGTTGTATAAAAGATCTTGGGAAATACTGAGTGTCATTGTAGGGCCCAGTTCACAGGTGTAATTGTGACTCTTTTATACACACCTAGCCAACAGTTTGAATTGCCATGCTTCTACATAGACCGAGCCTACTGGTGAGGTCCTAAATCTTACACATGAACCCATTCCACCATTGAAATTGTGACTGTCATATATGGATCCAGTCACAAGATGGATGGTGACAATTTCTGTACCCAACTCACTTGCACAATGAACCTGGCCAATAGATTTTGACTCTTGTACCTAGGCTTAGGTCAACAGGTAAGGTTTTGGGGTTTCTACTTGTATAAATGTCACAGAGGATTATCACACTCACTTATATTGTATAATGATGCCCCCAGGGTTGTAAAGAAAATGCCATTATATAACTCAGCACAAAGTTCAGATTGTGACTCTCAGATGCACATTCAGCCAACAGTAAGAATTGCCATTCATACACGTGGACAGAACCCACTGGTGAGGTCCTGAATTTTACTCACAGATGCAATCCGCAGTTGGAATTTTTAATGTCATGTGTGCATCTAGCCATCGGTGGGATGGTGACTCATATCTGAACCCAACTAAGAGGCAGAGCAATGACTTTTATACCTGGACCCAGCTAATATGAGAGATGTTGACTCTCATACCTGGGCGTGGGGCAACAGGTAACATCGTGTGTTTATACAGCACTAATGTCTCACGGGGGATTGTGAGTCTCACCCAAACAATGTAAAGCCCTCTGGTGGTACAGAGAGTGTCATAAGAGGACCCAGAACACAGCTGAGATTGTGATTCTCATATACACTTTCAGCCCACAGTAAAAATTGTCATCCTCCAACATGAATACAGACAACTTTTGAGCTTCTGAATCTCATACCTGGACACAGTTGAAAGTTGGGATTAGGCTGGGTGTGGTGGCTCAAGCCTGTAATCTCAGCACTTTGGGAGGCTGAGACGGGCGGATCACGAGGTCAGGAGATCGAGACCATCCTGGCTAACATGGTGAAACCCTGTCTCTACTAAAAAATACAAAAAACTAGCCGGGCGAGGTGGCGAGCGCCTGTAGTCCCAGCTACTCGGGAGGCTGAGGCAGGAGAATGGCATAAACCTGGGAGATGGAACTTGCAGTGAGCTGAGATCCGGCCACTGCACTCCAGCCTGGGAGACAGAGTGAGACTCTGTCTCAAAAAAAAAAAAAAAAGAAAGTTGGGATTATAATCCTTACATGTAGATTTTATCTACAGGTAGACAGTAACTCTAGGACCAGGATTCATTACACCTGTGAGGCTTTGACTCTGATACCAGTACACAGTCTACAGGTAAAATTGAGGGTCTCATGCATGAATCTGGTCCCTCCTTGAGACTATGACTCATGTATTTGGATGCAATTCACGGGCAGTGTTGACTTTCCCACCTGAGGCTGGAACATATCTGGAATTGTGAATCTTATCCCTGGAGCTTCCCACAAGTGTGATTGTGACATATACTTTTGTGTAACACCTGAGTGATTTTACTTTCCTGCCTGGGCAGAGCCCTCAGGGGAGATTGTGACATATACCTGGGTCAAGCACCTAGGTGATGTGACTCTTGCTTGAACCCTGCCCACAGAGGGTGTTGTGAAATATTACTGGGCCTAGCACTTGTGTCTTCTGACTCTTGTCATTAGCCTGGGAGCCTTTGTGAGATATCGCTGAGCCCAGCACCTCAGTGATGTGACTGTACTGCCTGGGCCCTGCCCACAGTAGGTATTGTGACATACCTATGAACTCATTACCTAGGTGATGTGACTTTTTTCTTTTGCCTGCATTCTGCCCCTTGAAAATGGACTGTGACATACCACAGGCCCAAGTACTTAGGTGATACGATTCTTCTCTTCTGCTTGGGTCATGGCAACAAGAGGCTGGATTATTTTAGCAAGCCCAGATGCAGGTAATATAATCTTCTATCCTAGGCCCTGCCCACAGGAGGTATTGTGATTTATCTCTGTGGCCATAATTTAGGTGCTGTGACTCTTCTGTTCTCTCTAAGCCATGCCAATGGAGGGGGATTGAAACATATCTTTGAGACAGCACAAAGATAATGTGAAATTCCTGCCTGGGCCATGCCCATAGAAGGCATTGTGACATATCACTGGTCACAGCATGCAGATAATTTAACTCTCCCTCCTGGGCCCTGCCCACAGCGGAATATTGTAACATATCTTTAGCTCAGCACTTAAAATATGTGGCTCTCTTAGCTTCTTTTCTACAAGTGGCATTTTGACATATTAAGTGCACCCAGCACACAGATGAGACTGTGACTCTTGTATGCTCATCCAGTCAACAGTTATGAGTGTCACTCTCACACATGGACAGAGACCTCTAGTAAGGTCCTGCATCTTGTACATGGACACAGTCCACAGTTGGAATTTTGACTGTCATATGTAGATCCAGCCACAGGTGTGATATTAGCTCACAGGCACAATGATGACTCTTATAACTAGAACCAGACAATAAAATACATGTTGACCCTTATAGCTAGGATTAAGGAAACTGGTTGGGTCCTGAGTCTCCTACCTGCATGAAAATTATGGCAGATTATGAAACTTATGCATATTGTATAATGCATCCTGGTGGTACAGAGTTCTATTACAGGGGACAGCACACAGGTGAGATTATGACTTTGATATGCAGACACAGCTAACAGTATTGTCACCTTGGTGCTAAGCCCAACAGTACAACACAATTCTTTTTTAGGATTATGAGTCCTAGGAGCAGAAAAGAGTCACATCAACTAGGTGCTGGGTCGAGTAATATGTCACCATATCCCTTGATGAAAGAGCACAGGTAAGACAGTCGCATCAACTAGGTGAAAGGCCCAGCAATATTTCACAATCTTCTCTGGAGTCAGAACCTGGATAATAGAGGAGTGATATCGGTCTGGTGCTGGGCCCAGTGAAATGTCATGCTGGGTATAAGTACATGAGTCACGATCTCAATGGTGTACTGGATCCCTGCATGACAGCATCAGTCTGTCCTGTGGACTGCCTTCTTAGTAGAAGTGACAGCCTCACAGGTTTGCGGAATGTTGGTTGGAGAGTCAGAAACCCAAATGTGAACCAAATCTGCCTGTGAGAGTCAATTCACTACTTTTGACTGGCTTTGGGTTTGAGATTCAGAACCTCAACAGTGAGCTGTGTTACTGCTGGGTGGGTGTGCATATCACCGTCCAGTCTCAGCTGTGTGCAGTGCTCAGGCAGAAAAGAAGAGTCAAATCACCTAGATGAATAATTAGAAATTTTATTCTCTTTTACTCATCTTTTCTAATACCTCTATGAGCAAAGCCAATGGAGGAGAGTTGCATCCCCTATGTTTTGGACACAGCCATATGTCACGATACACAATGTATGCAGGGCCCAGGCAGTAGAGGGAAGTCAAATAACCTAGGTGCTGGACCCAGTGATATATCACAACACCTCCTTGGACAGAGCCCAAGCAGTACAGGAGAGTCACATCACCTCAGTGCTGTGTACAAAAATGTGTCACAATACCAACTAAGTGGATGGCTCACACATGAAAGTCACACCACCTAGGCGAGGGTCTCAAAAATATGTTGCAATGCCCCCTGTGGGGAGGGCTCAGAAGGAAAAGAAGAGTCACGTAACTTAGGGGCTGGGCCCAGCTTCATGTCACAATCACTCCAGTTGAAAGAGACAAGGCACGAGAGGAGTGATGTATCACATAGATGCCGGGCCCAGCAATATGTTGCATTCCTCATGTGGACAGGCCCTGTGAAGAAAAGAAGAGTCACATCATCCAGGTGATGGGCTGAGAGATATGTCTCCAAGACCCCTGTCACCTGTGTGCTGGGCCCAGTCTTAAGTAACTGCCTTCTGTGGGCATGACCAGGCAAGAGAGGAGAGACACATCACCTAGGTGCTGGTCCTAGAGATATGCCACAATCTATTCTATGGGCACAGTTCGGGTAAGAGAAGAAGAGGGTCACAATAACTAGGTGATTGGCTCAGAGCTATGTCACAGTGCTCTTACAAGGCAGGGTCCAGGCAGGAGACTCAAATCACCTTGGTGCTGAGCCCAGCAATATGTCACAATCTCCCCTGTGGGCAGAACCTGAGAAAAAGAGTTACACCAATTACCTGTTGGCCTACTGACAGGACATAATCTTCCCTGTGAGCAGAAACCAGGCAGTAGAAAAGGTTCATATCATCTGTGCGATTGGCACATAGATTTGTCAAAATGCTCCCTACAGGCAGATCCCCGGCAGGAGGCTTACATAACATGGATGTCAACCCCAAAAGTATGTCACAATGACCCACACGGGCTGGGCACAGGCAGAAGAGATATATAACCTGAGTGCGGAGTGAGCGGCCTAGAAACATGTGACAATGCTCCATGTAGGCAGGGCCAAGGCAGAAGAATAGAATAACATCACCTACGTTCTGGGTCCAGTGATATGTCACAATTTCATCTGTGAGCTGGGCCAAGGTGGGAGATTTCAAATCATGCTGGGTGCTGAGCACATGATATGTCAGTCACACCTGCTGGAAGGTCCAGGGACGAGATTAACAATCCTGCACATATCCCAGTTTTAGGTATGAGAGTCAACATATCCTGAATGTTGCGGCCAACTACAGGAGGCACATCTCATCAGTGAACTGGATCTATGCATCATAGCCTCAATTCCTATTGCAGATTGTGTTGACTTAGTGGAGTCCCAGCCTTGTTGGTGTGCTGAATCCTGGTCTGAGAGTCACCAACCCACCTGTGGACCATGTTTATGTACAAGAGCCTTTAAAAAATAAATCTGACTGCCTCTGGGTGTGAGATTTAGAACCTCAACAGTGCACTGTGTTGATGTATGTATGACTTACATCTTTACTTGGCCATCTTTACTTTCAGCTGGGTTTTCATGAGGGTCACAATTCCATCTGTCTGCTGGGCTCTGTGAACACATTCTCTGTGAACACATCTAATGATGGCATTATACAGTGTGCATTAGTGTCACCATTCAGTCTGAGACATTCATGCTGGTATGGACCAATGATTGTACCCGTGGCCCTAAGCCAAGATACGAGAGTCAACATCACTCCAGTTGGCTCAGTCCAGATAGGAAAGTCCTGCCTATGAGTGGATTTAGAAATGAGTTGCCATTCCAAGTGTGGCCAAATCTTCACATATGTGAGTCATAATTCCAATTGTAAGCTGCATTCCTGTGTGTTTTAAAACTTCACCAGTGGGCTTTGTCCATGTATGAATGTGATTAATGAAACGGTTGCCAGGGTGTGTGTATGTAAAACACAATTTCACCTGTGTGCCGGGCTTTGTGTTGACTCTCTGTACCACCCAGGGTCTTTATATGATATACAACCAAGTGGTAACCCTCTATTACCTTCGAACAAAGTGAAGACCCACAATGTTACCCATATTGGCTAGTTTGAAGTATAAAAGTCATCGTCACACTTGTAAACTGAGCAAAGATATATGTCACAATCCTACTTGTGGGTAAGGAGAAAACAGGAGAATCATATCATCTGGTTCCTTCTCCAGGAATATGTCACAATCATTTCTGAGGGCAGGGAATCGGCAGGAGAGTCACATTATCTGTGTGCTGGGCTCAATGATAAATCACTCTCTATTTTTTGCAGATGGTCCAGGGCAAAGCTCATGGGAGAGAAGGTCTCATCAATGAGTTGATGGGTCCAAAGATATGCCAAAATACTCCTTGTGGGCAAGATCCAGGCAGGAGACTCACATCACCTTGGCGCTGGGCCCAGAAATATGTCACAATGTCTTGTGATTGCAGTGTGAAGGCAAAAGAGTAACATCAACATAGTGCTGGGACAAGGGACATGTTCCAATCTCCCCGGTGGGCAGAAGCTAGGAAAAAGAGAAAAGTCACATCAGCTAGCAGCTAGTCTCAGATATATGTCACAATTTTTCCTGTAGACTGAGACCAGGCTGGAGAAAAGAGTCACATCACCTGGATTATAGGCAGAGATAGGTCAAATGCCTCTTGTAGAAAGAGCCCAGACCAGGTGCGGTGGCTCAAGCTTGTAATCCCAGCACTTTGGGAGGCCGAGACGGGTGGATCACGAGGTCAGGAGATCGAGACCATCCTGGCTAACACGGTGAACCCTGTGTCTACTACAAATACAAAAAAACTAGCCGGGCACGGTGGCGGGCGCCTGTAGTCCCAGCTACTCCAGAGGCTGAGGCAGGAGAATGGCATAAACCCGGAAGGTGGAGCTTGCAGTGAGCTGAGATCCGGCCACTGCACTCCAGCCCGGGCGACAGAGCAAGACTCCATCTCAAAAAAAAAAAAAACAAAAAACAAAAAAGAGCCCAAGCAGGAGAGTTACATCACATGGGTGTTGGGACTCAGCAATAGGTCTCAATGGCCCATGTGGGCATGGCACAGGCAGGAGAGCCAAATATCTGGGGTATAGGGTCCAGTAATATGTCACAGTGCCCTCTGGGGCATTGCCAAGATGAGAGGAGAGCCACATCACCTGGGTACAAGGCCCAGAAATATGTCACAATGTCACCTGTGGTTACAGACAAAGCAGAATAGTCATTATCAGTTAGACACTGAGTCCAGAGATATCTCAGTTTTACCTTTGAGCCCAGGCAGAAAACTCAAATCACTCAGGTGGTGGCCAAGTGCATATGTCACACTGTCACCTACAGGAAGGTCGAGTGAAGAGATTAAAAATTTAGTTGCCGGGCGTGGTGGTTCATGCCTGTAATTCCAGCACTTTGGGAAACCAAGGGAGGTGGATCACCTGAGGTCAGGAGTTCAATACCAGCCTGACCAACATGACGAAACCACACCTCGACTAAAAGTACAAAAAATTAGCAGGTTGTGGTGGAGTGCACCAATAATCACAGCTACTTGGGAGGCCGAGGCAGGAGGATTGCTTGAACCTGGGAGGCAGAGGTTGCAGTGAGTAGAGATTATGCCATTGCACTCCAGCCTGGGCGACAGAGCAAGACTGCCTCAAAAAGAAAAAAACAAAAAAAAAAAAAAGAAAGAAAAGAATTTAGCACGTCTTGGTTCTAGGTACAAGAGTCAACACCTCTTGTATGTTATGTCTAAATATGGGAGTCACAATCTGAATGGTGGACTGGAATTGTCCACCATGTCTCCATAGTCACAGCCTTACAGGTGTGCCGAGTCATGGTCCGAAAGTCACCAGTCCTCCTTTTGACTGGATTCACATGTGCAAGTCCACCCTTTGCCTCCTGAGATTCAGTTCCTCAGCTGTGGGCTGTATTCATGTGGAAATATGACAATCGACCGTTGGGTGAGTGTGCATATGAGTGTCATTTTCTCACCGGTGTTCTTGGTCCTGTTAGGACACTCTGTACCACCTGAGGGCTTTATACATTATGTACAAAAGTCACAATCTGCTCTGACATATTTGTACTGATACAGACCTATGATTGTACCCGTGGCCCTAAGCCCAGGTATGAGCCAACATCTCTTCAATTGGGAGAGTCCAGATTGGAAAGTTTTTACCTGCCTATAAGCTGGGTTTATTAAAGAGTCACTAACCCAACAGTGGCCAGATGTTCACATGTGACAGTCACAATTTTAACTTTGGATTGTCTACTTGTGAGTTTCAGGACCTCAATTGGACCCTGTCCATGTGTGAGGGTGACAATTTTAAAGGTTGGCAGGTTGTGCATACAAAAACAATATCATATTTGTGCTGTGTCCTGTGATGACAGTTTGTACCACTTGACAGCTTTATACTGTATGTGAGGGAGTGGTATAACATTTTTGGGGGGTATAAATGTCATCATCATATCAGTGATCTCGGCAAATATATATATCAACATCCCTCCTGTGTGTAGGGAATGAGTAAGAGAGTTACATCACCTAGGCACTGGCCCAGCAATAAGTCTCAATCTTTTCGGAGGGCAAAGATGAGGCAGGGGAGTCACATCACCTTGATGCTTAGCTAGGAATATGTTACAATCCCCTCCTGAAAGCAGGGCACAGGTAGCAGAGTCGCATCACCTGGGTGCTGGGCCCAGTGTTATATCCCAAAACTTTCTGTGAGCAAGGCCCAGGCAGGAGAGGCATGTCACCTGTTTTCTGTGCCCAGTAATACATTACAATCTTCCCAGTAGAAAAAAGAAGAGTCACTACTTTTTGCTGATGAACGCAAAGATATGTCACAATTTCCTTGTAGGTAGGGTCCAGACATAAACCTCTGATCTAATTCCACTAATCCACATGAATTCCAACTGTGGCTCTGCCAGTTTATGACTTATCGTATACTTTTCATTTCTATTATGCCCCGGAATGAGTTTCTCCATGACTTTTTTTTTTTTTTTTTTTTTTTTTTTTGAGGCAGAGTCTCGCTCTGTCGCCCAGGCTGGAGTGCAGTGGCGTGATCTCGGCTCACTGCAAACTACACCTCCCGGGTTCACACCATTCTCCTGCCTCAGCCTCCTGAGTAGCTGGGACTACAGGCACCCGCCACCACGCCCGGCTAATTTTTTTATATTTTTAGTAGAGACGGGGTTTCACCGTGTTAGCCAGGATGGTCTCGATCTCCTGACCTTGTGATTCACCCACCTCGGCCTCCCGAAGTGCTGGGATTACAGGCTTGAGCCACCGCACCCAGCCTCTCCATGACTTTTGAAGCAGTTTGTCCACCTGCTTTGGATGAACATTACCCTCGTAAATCCAAGCGCTGCTGTTTTGTTGAGCATATGAAGGCTTCCCATGAGTATTCCTCTTGCTTCCATTCACTTTCCTCTGTAGCCTCCATTTTTCTAATTACTTTCCTGCCCTTCTCAATATGCATCAAGATCTTGAAGGTCATATAGTAAAGAAAGTAGTGGGAGGGATGTCTAGCCCCCTTTTGGCAGTTAGCTGAAAAACAGACTTCACATCTACTAAAAGAACATGGGAAGTGGAAATCTGAGAAGAGAAATACTTTTTTTGTTGCTAGAATGCTCTTAGCAAGAGTCACTAGAGATCAATGGAGTCAATGATGTAGGCTGGGCCAAAGCCACGGTGCAAGAGACCCATAAAACAGAGATCAAAAGTTAGGTGGGCGTGGTAAGACTCAAACCCCAAGGATGAAGAGGGGGCCACAGTTCACTCCAGTATCTCCTCTGTTCTCAAGTGGGTAACTAGCGGATCACCTACTAGTGATCAGCAGCTTCCCCATAAGATCTCAGGAGTTGGGTGAGTCGGGGGAAGTAACGCAAGACCCCAGATGTATGCCAACATACAAAACCCCTAGTCCAAAGGTCACACCGTGCACTTGCCTTTAAAGTTACCCACTTGGCCCTCTTCCAAGTGTACTTTCCTTCCTTTTGTTTCCATTCTGTAGCTTTCTAATAAACTTTTACTGCTGCTCTAAAACTTGCTTCTGTCTCTCCTGCTTTATGCCCCTCAGTCAAGTTGTTTCTTCTGAGGCAAGAATTGAGGTTCCTGCAGACTCATACCCATGTGAATTCACTTCCAGTAACAGTAACAGGTAGGAGAAAAGAGTAACATCACCTAGGTGCTGGTCCAGAAATATGTCATAATACTGTATTAGCGGAGGTTCCAGGAAAGTTATATTACCTAGGTGAAGTGCTTAGAGATACATTACAATGTCCCCTGTGGGTAGGACTCAGGAAGAAGAGTTAAATCACCTAGAAGCTGTGCCCAGCTATATGTCACAATCAGCCCAGTGGGAAAAGCCAAGGCATGAGAGGCACATCATGTAGGTGCTGGGTCAAGTGATATGTCACAGTCTCCTCTGTGGACAGAAAAGGAGACACACATCATCTAGCAGAAGAGTCCAAAAGTATGCAAGAATCAAGGCAGTAGAATCACATCACCTGAGTGCTGGGCCCAGAGATAAGTCACTCTTTCTTCTGTAGGCATAGCCCAGGCAGGAGAGCAGAGTTACATCAACTAAGTCCTGAGCCCAGAGATATGTCACATTCTCCTCTATGGGCAAAGAGCAGGTATAACAAGGTAATCACTTCAAATAGTTGAGCTTCCAGAGATTATGTCACAATGGTCTCTGTGGTCAGGGTTCAAGCAGGAGACTCATGTCACATTGACTGTGCCCCAACAATGCATCACAATGTTTTCTGAGAAGAGGGTCACGGTAAAAAAGCAATGCCATTTTGGTATTGGGCCCGGTGATATGTCATTGTCTCCCATGTGAGCAGGTATCAGGCAAGAGAAGGGAATCACATCACCTTAGTTATGAGCACAGACATGTCACAAAGCCCCAGGTAGGCAGTGCCAAGACAGAAGAATAGTGTCACATCACCTAGGTGCTGGGTCCAGTGATATGCCACAATCACATGTGTCAGCTGGGTCCCAACAGAGTCAAATCACTCAGGTGCTGGGAGAGGTGTATGCCACAATAACATCTGCAGGAAGATCCGGGGGCGAGATTAACAATTCCATACATGTCTCAGTTTTAGGTATAAGTGTCAACATGTCCTGAATGTTGAGTCTAGGTACATGAGTCACAAGTTCAACAGTGCATTGATCAGAGCCTCTATTCTGCTGTAAACTTCTTAGTAAAGTCACCATTTCATGGGTGTGCTGAATCATAGTGTGGGAGTCACCAACCTACCTGTGGACCAGATCTGTGTGTGCAAGTCAATTTTCCAACTTTTGACTGCCTTTGGGTGTAGGATTCAGAAACTCTACGGTGGGGTGTGATGCCACCAGCTAAAGGGCTATTCATGCACAGAAGGGTTGTTATTGTAACCATCATGGTTTCTGTTGTTTTTGCCTTGCTAAGAATACATGCATGGCTTATAGTTGTGCTAGAAAACCATAAGGGTTTTGGTTAAATTACCTGTTGTATGTTATAAAGTAGACATAAAATTGGCCAAAATAGATTAACAATCTACAAACGTGGAGTCAAGTTTCTCTTGACTGCAGAGAAACTTGGAGGCTTAGAAAAGACAGACCTGGAAAAAAAACAATAAAAGGGAAATCAGAAGCTCTGAGAAATTGCAACCAGTTGTCCTTTATCTACCTATGACCTGGAAGCTCCCGCCCTACTTCGTGTTGTCCGTTTCTGGACAATGTACCTCTTACATATAGTGACGGATGTCTCCTGTCTCCCTAAAATGTATAAAACTAACACGTGCCCCAACAACCTGGGGCAAGCATTGTCACAACCTCCTGACACTGTGTTGTCCCAGACACTTTGGGTTCAAATTAGTAATTTTAGGTAGAAATTACAATTCTTCTTAAAATAGAAACAAACATAAGGACTAGTTAAAGAGAAAAACTAATAAAAGTGTGCTCAAGGCTGGACACTGGCTCACACCTGTAATCCCAGCACTTTGGGAGTAAGAGGTGGGTTCAAGACCAACCTGGCCAACATAGTGAAACCCCATCTCCACTAAAAATACAAAAATTAGCCAAGGATGGTGGTGCGTGCCTTTAATCCCAGTTACTCAGGAGGCTGAGGCAGGAGAATCACTTGAACCTGAGGACAGAGGTTGCAGTGAGCTGAGACTGTGCAACTGTACTCCAGCCTGGGTGACAAGAGTAAACTCTGTCTAAAACAAAACAAAACAAAACAAAAACCCTAAAATTTACATAGTATGACAAAAGACCCTGAATAGCAGAAGCATTCAAGCAAAAAAGAACGGCTAAATGTATCATCCTACCTGACTTTGAAATATACGGCATAGCTATAGTAATGCAAACAGTATGGTACTTGAACAAAATAAGTCACATAGGCCAATGGAGCACAAAAGAGATGGGAAGTCTATCCATGTATTTAAATTAAAGCTAACTGATTTTTTATATAGGTGACAATTTCTTAGGAAAATAAGAGTATCTTCCATAAGTAGTGTTGAGAAGACTATAGCACATGCAGGGCAATGAGTCTCTCATCTTACTCCATATATATAAATCAACTCAAAATATATTAAATACTTAAATGTAAGGCCTGAAACTCTGAAGCTACTACAAAAAATATAGACTGAAAGCCCCGTAACATTGGTTTGGGCAGTGACATTTTTTTACTTAACCTCAAAATCCCAGGGAACTAAAGGAAAAATTGATGAGTCAGATTACTTCAAATTAAAAAGTTGCTGCACAGAATCTGATACGATCAACAAGACAAATGGGACATTTTTGCAAATCATACGTGTGACAAGGGGTGAATGTCAAGATTATGTAAGAAAGTGACTATACAATAAAAAAATTACTATAAAAATGAGCAAAAAGTTTAAATATATTTTTTAAAAGACATACATACATATGGCCAAGAGATATTTTTAAATGCTCAATGTCACTTATTATCAGAGAAAGGCAAGCCAAAAAATCAATGAGATATAAAGTCACTCATATTAGAATGACTCTTATTAAAAAGAAAAAAGTGTTGGTAAAGATTGGAAGTAAAAGGAATGCTTGCACACTGCTGGTTTGAGTGTAAATGAGGACAGCCATTATGAATACCAAAACAGAGATTTCTCAATAAATTTAAAATAAAACTACCATATAATACAGCCATTTCACTATTGGATATATGTATTTAAAAACAAATGAAATCGGAATGAGAAACATTTGCACTTCTATGTTGTTTGCAACACTCTTCATAATAGCCAGAATATAGAATCAACAGTTCAACACCTAATGAGTAAATGCCAACAATGTAGTGTATATATACAATGGAATACTATTTATCTTTTAAAAAGCCAGGAACAGAAAGAAAATTTTATGATTTCACCTGAACATGAATTATATAAAACTTAAATTCACTGAAGTAGAAAATAAATTTGTAACCGCCAGACACCAAGATATTTAAAAGAGGGCTTTAGAAAGATGTTTGTGAAAGAATACAAAATTATAGTTAGATAGAAGTAATATATTCAAAAGACTTATTGCATGGTGTCTATAGTTAATAATAATGTAATTTTGAATAATGCTAGAACAATGTCATGTGCTCTGACCATAAAAATGTTCACTATGTGAGGTAAAGCATTAATTACCTAAAATTAAGCATTTGACAATGTATACATATACTTCAAAACATCATCTTTTACAGAATACATGCTTTATCTGTCAAGTTGAAAAATATATATTTAAAACATTATATAGGATATTGATTTTTTCAAATACTGTCTTTGTCATTAACTTGGCTAAATAGTATCAAAAATATAGTTTTGTGCTGTCTTGTCATTTAATGTTTGAGTCATAACCATAGAAGCTCTGACATTTAACAGCATGTTCTGAACTCAGTACAGTGCATGCGAAGAAGAGCCAATGTACATTAGGGCTTTTATTTTAAGCTTAAGATAGCAGGAGGTTCTGGTGCTAATTGTAACGGTATGAAAGACATTAAAAGGGCAGGTGTTGTTTATGGTCTCAAGACTAGCCACTGTTTGAACACAGTAAACAAGTTTGCATGCAAAATAACAGGAAATGTTTTAATCCGAAAGCTGTTATAACCTCATCCCCAAAATTTTTCCAGGGAAAATGACCAAAGAGTTGCCTACAGCGAGGTGAATAAAAATAAAACTGTACACTGAACTTCACCCACTTCCAAAATTATATGAGTGAAAAATGTCTCCAAATTATAATATCAGTATGAAAAATAGTTATTTCAAATTTCTAATCACCAGAGTACATTTTATTATTTTGCAACATTTAACATTTACACTTAAAAATAGGAATCTGTATGAAAATGTTAAGTTGTAGGCTGGGGGCAGTGGCTCACGCCTGTAATCCCAGCATTTTAGGAGGCCGAGGCAGGTGGATCACGAGGTCAGTTCAAGACCAGCCTGGCCAAGATGGTGAAACCTCATCTCTACTAAAAATACAAAAATTAGGCCGGGCGCAGTGGCTCAAGCCTGTAATCCCAGCACTTTGGGAGGCCGAGGCGGGTGGATCACGAGGTCAGGAGATCGAGACCATCCTGGCTAACACGGTGAAACCCCGTCTCTACTAAAAATACAAAAAAAAAACTAGCCGGGCGTGGCGGCAGCGCCTGTAGTCCCAGCTACTGGGAGGCTGTGGCGGGAGAATGGCGGGAGCCCGGGAGGCGGGGCTTGCAGTGAACTGAGATCGCGCCACTACACTCCAGCCTGGGCCACAGAGCGAGACTGTGTCCTAAAAAAAAAAAAAAAGACAAAAACAAAAATTAGGCAGGCATGGTGGCAGGCACCTGTTATTCCAGCTGCTTGGAGGCTGAGGCAGGAGAATGGGTTGAACCTGGGCAGCAGAGGTTTCAGTGAGCCAAGATAGCACCACTGCACTCCAGCCTGGGTGATAGAGTGAGACTTCATCTCAAAAAAAAAAAAAAAAAGGTAAGTTGTGTTATGTCATAGAAAATTAAACTTAGAATTTTTACTTACCATTAACTCTCTTATAATTTCTAAGATACATTTTGTAACAAATTTTATGCTTGCCACACTTTATGTAAGAATTCAGTAAGATTCTTCTTTTACAAACAAAGAAAAACAATGCTGATTTAATTTTTTCACATGTGGACAGTGTATGCCTCTCACTTTAGTTAACTAATCTGAAAGTTATATTGGTAAGCAAATTCTCCACTCAAAACCATTTTTTTAAGCACATTAAAAATACCAACTTTTGGCCAGGCACAGTGACTCATACCTGTAATCCCAGCACTTTGGGAGGCCGAGGCGGGCAGATTACGAGTTCAGGAGTTCGAGACCAGCCTGGCCAATACGGTGAAACCCCGTCTCCACTAAAAATACAAAAGTTAGCCCGGCATAGTGGTGCGTGCCTGTAGTCCCAGCTACTTGGGAAGCTGAGACAGGAGAATTGCTTGAATCCAGGAGGCGGAGGTTGCAGTGAGCTGAGATCATGCCACTGCACTCCAGCCTGGGTGACAGAGCGAGACTCTGTCTCAAAAAAACCAAAAACCCACCAACTTTTTCATCAGAACCTACAAAGTACTATGTAAAATAACATGGTAGGAAGACAAGTGAGAAAACTGTAGCTGTAACACAGAAAAAGGAGAAAAGCTGTGATGCATACATCCTTGAAATGAACGTAAGACAAACAAAACTGAAGATAATTAAAAAATAAAGAAGCAGAATATCTCTTTAAATTCAGCAAGAGTGAGCTTTGCATCCTGGAAATAAAAATGTCCTCTCAACATGAGGAATCAATGTAATTTCTTCTCCATTCATATTTTCCATTCTGACTTAAAGTTGCAAACTAACTCCAGAAGGAATACTTACGGCTTATCACGAAGCATCTGCTACACAGCAAGCACTGCCATATTTGCTTGCTGCATTTATACACAGAAACATCCTCTTGACTTATGGAAGCCTCCCTAGTACTTACCTGAACAAATTTGCTCAGTAAATAAATAAATTAACTTATGACAATTTTAAAAATGCAGAGGAACAATAACTAAGTAAAAGTGAGCTTATATGGGGTTCTCCAAGTAAAAGAAACAAATGGAATCTTCTAACTAAATAAAATATAACTTAATACACTAATTGTAGAATTACATCTAAAGATCGTTTTGTGTACACTACTAAATTTCATAAAAATTATTCTTACAATCCATGACATAATGTATACTTCATAAATTATAAAAAAAAAAAAAAAAAATAAGAAAAAAGAAAAGTATGTGTCTGGCATGAGTACCAGCCAAGTAAAACCAAAGAAATTTCAAGGGGAGATTCTTAACCATAAGATGTAAGATTTTACAATAATGAATTCAATACAAACCAGAGTATAGATTTGCCTTCCACATTTTTGAGGTTTTTGGTTTTCTAGTAGTCACTCTATTATGATAATTCGTTTTGTTCTAATACTTTTATTTTCTGAAAATAGGTATAAACTCAGAATTACACAAACACACCTACTTCATAATTTTCTTGCACCTAAATACCTTTAGAGTGATATATGTGTATATTTAACCACATGTAAATCAAAACTAAAAGTCTGTATGTATCTGTTTGCAGGCATAGTGGCCACATGTTCAAAGAAAAATATGTAACACATTTTTATTTACATTCCTGTATGATTTTTATTATGACCACAAAAATGACCTTATAATAAACAACAATTTAAATGTACATTGCAAAATAATTAAAAGTGTAGATTTGGATTGCTTGTAATTCAAAGAATAAATGTTGAAGATGGTGAATCTCTCATTTACCATGATGTGATCATTATATATTTTATCCTGATATCAAAAATATGCCATATATGGCAGAAATATATATACACACTATGTATCCACCATAGTTAAGAAAAAGTTTAAGTTTGTCAAGGCAAAAAAAAAAAAAAAGTTTAAATAAGATTAAAACTATACAAATTAACCTATGAGAACAATATTCTTTAACTTATGTGCAAGTTAAATACACTGAAAAAAGAGATGACTACAGATGTTATGCCACTGTTACCAAATAGTAAACTGTGATGATTTCTTAACTACACCCTTGAGTAAGGTAGAATAGGTCAAAGTGAGTGGCATAATAACACTTCATTGAATGTACAATAGACTTAACATGTCAAAAAATGTTTTAAGAAAATTAAGTTCACATATAATCTAAAAATTATGAATGTACTACATTACATAAAACACAATTAAAATAATATGCTACTAACTTAACTAAAATTTTAAAGATTTTTCACTATAATGCACAAGAATTTATTACGCAGAACATCTACCTCATACATCACTCAATATTGTAAGTTAACCAGAAAAAGCCTCTCCACTTAGATTTTTTTCATGCATTTTATATTTTAATATCCTTTCTCTTTTAAGAGAAAGGTCATGAATAATGCCCACCTAATAAAAACGAATCTCATATCTCTGATGCAGCAACAATTGATCACATGCTTTCACATGTAAATAAAATAGGAATGAAGATGATGAATTTGAATTGAATTACATCCTTATTTCTTTTTCAAAGAGTAATTTTTTTCAGTATTACAATGTTAAAAGTTTTTTGATAATTGAAATATATAAAAAGTATACTTCAAATATATTTACAATTCTCCAGAAAACCATCTTTTTAAAGTTATATGCAAACAATTTATCTAACAATTTTAGTTTGATATTTTTTATACTCAACACACTGATTTAGTGTAACGTCTGAAGTGCCAATACCTTATTTCTACTGTGAATTCTCTGATATTTACATAATTTTGGATTAAATATTTTTCATATTTACTGCATCTACAAAAAGTATATATCTTAGCATACTCTGATTTTTTCTAAGCTGTAGTTTATAAATTTTTGCCCAAATTTATTACATTTGCAGGGTTTTTCCTCCAATATAAATTCCCTGATATTAAACAAAGTTTGAGCAACTTTAGGGTTTTTCTGTAATACAAAATATGCACAATATTTAGATCTGTGATACAAATATAGTACTACAACCCTCTTTATATTTGTAATGTTTGTCCTCAAAAGAAATACGACATATATTTTCTAAAAGATATTCTGACAGTAATTGCATTTTTAATGTTTTGATTAAGTATAAACTGTGAAGATGTGAGCAGATATTAATGGCTTTTCCACATTCTTTATAGGTGTACTTTTTTTTCAAGTATAAATGCTTTCCTATGTGATAAGGTGTCTTGGCTAAATGTTTTGTCACATTCTCCATTAAGGAGTTTTCTCCAGTATAAATTATCTTGCAATCAAAAGTGACTACCATTTAAAGGCTTTGTGACATTACTCACGTCTAGGGTTTCTTGACACTATGGTTTATGTTTAGAGAAGTTTAAGGTGTTCTCAAGAGCACTGTCATGTCTTTTGGATTTGTAGTTTATCTCTAGTATGATTTGAAAACTTATTAAAAACTTTGTCACATTCTTCACATTTGTAGAACTTCTCTGCAGCATAAATTATCTCACGTGTAATAAGGGTTGAAATGTTTTTAAAGCTTTTGTCACATTCTTCATATTTATAAAATGTATCTTCTGTATGAATTATCTTATGCTTAGTAAGAGTTGAAGACCAGTTAAAGACTTTGTTACATTCTTCACATTTGTAGGGTTTTTCTTCAGTATGAATTATCTTATGTGTGGAAAAGAGTGAGAAATGGTTACAGGTTTTGCCACGTTCTTCACATTTGTAGGGCTAGTTTCCATTATGAATTATCTTATGTTCAGTAAGGTTTGAGGACCAGTTAAAAGCTTTGCAACATTCTTCACGTTTGCAGGGTTTCTCTACAGTATAAATTGTTTATTAAGAATTGAAGAATGGTTATAACATTATTCATTTCACATTTGTAGGGTTTCTCTCCCATTGAATTATCTTGTTTAGTAAGAGTTGAGGACTGGCTAAGTGTTCCCACTTTCTTCACATTTGTAGGGTTTTTCTCCGGTATGAATTTCCTGATGTCTAGTAAAGTTTCAGAATTGATTAAAAGCATTGTCACATTCTTCACATTTATAGAGTTTGTCTTCAGTATAAACTATCTTATGTTCAGTAAGGTCTGAAAACCAGTTAAAAGCTTTGTCACATTTTTTATATTTGTAGGTTTTCTCTTTAGTATTAATTATCTTAGGTTCAGTAAGGTTTAATTATCAGTTAAAAGCTTTGCCACGTTCTTCACATTTGTAGGGTTTCTCTCTAATATAAATTATCTTATATTCAGTAAGATTTGAGAACCCGTTAGAAGTTTTGCCACATTCTTCACATTTGTAAAGTATCTCTCTAGTATGAATTACTTTGTATCCAGTAAGTTTTGAGAAACACTTTAAAGTTTTGCCAAATTCTTTGCATTTGTGGCATTCCTCTCCAGTATACATTGAGTAAGGTTTGAGAACTGGTTAAAAGCTTTGCCCATTCTTCACATTTGCAGTTTGTATCTAGTATGAATTATCTTATGTTCAGTAAGATTTGAGGACTAAAAGCTTTGCCACACTCCTCACATTTGAAGGGTTCTTCTTCCGTATGAATTATCTTACGTTTGGTAAGATTTGAGGACCGGTTAAAAGCTTTGCTATATTACTGACATTTGTGGAGTTTATCTTCTTTAGGAATTCTCTCAGTTTGAGTAAGAGCTGAGCAATGGTTAGAAGCTTTGCCACATTTATTACATTTGTAGGGTTTTCCTCCAGTATCAATTACGTGTATTTAAGGTGTGAGGACTGGTTAAAGGCTTTTCCACATTCTTCATATTTGATGGGTTTCTCTTCAGTATGAATGGTTTTCTGTCTAGTAAGCTTTGAGGATTGGTTAAAAGTTTTGCCACATTCCACATATACACCGTGGAATACAATGTAGCCATAAAAAAGGGTAAGTTCATGTACTTTGGATGGACATGGATGAAGCTAGAAACCATCATTCTCAGCAAACTATCATAAAAACAGAAAACCAAACGCCACATGTTCTCACTCATAGGTGGAAATTGAAAAATGAGAACACTTGGACACACGGCAGGGAACATCACACACTGGGGCCTGTCGGTGGGTGGGGGGCTGGGGAGGGATAGCGTTAGGAGAAATACCTAATGTAAATGATGAGTTGACGGGTGCAGCAAACCAACATGGCACATGTATACCTTTGTAACAAACCTGCATGTTATGCACATGTACCCTAGAACTTAAAGTATAAAAAAAAGTTTTGCCACTTTCTTTACATTTGTAGGGTTTCTCTCCAGTATGAATTGTTTTATGTCTAGTAAGGCTTGAGGACTGGTTAAAAGTTTTGCCACATGCTTCACACATGCAGGGTCTTCTCTAGTACAAATTATCTTATGTGTATTAAGGTTTGTAAAATGGTTGAAAGCTCTGCCACATTATTCACATTTTTAGGGTTTCTCCCCAGTATGAATTATCTTATGTTTAGTAAGGGTTGAAGGATGGTTAAAAGCTTTGCCACATTCTTCACATTTGTAGGGTTTCTCTCTAATATTATTTTGCCTAGTAAGGGGTGAGGATTCCTAAAAAGTTTTGGTACTTTCTTCACCTTTGTAGGGTTTCTCTCCAGTATGAATTGTTTTGTGTCTAGTAAGGTGTGACGACTGGTTAAATGCTTTGCCACATTCTTCACATTTGTAGGGTTTCTCTACAGAATGAATTATCTTATGTTTAGTAAGGGTTGAGAAATTGTTAAAAGCTTTGCCACATTCTTCACATTTGTAGGGTTTCTCCCCAGTATGAATTCTCTTGTGTTTCCTAAGGGTTGAGATATTGTTAAAAGCTTTGCCACATTCTTCACACTTGTAGGGTTTCTCCCCAGTATGAATTATCTTATGTTTCATAAGGGTTGAGGAATTGTTAAAA
Source organism: Rhinopithecus roxellana (assembly GCF_007565055.1). Taxonomy (NCBI): domain Eukaryota; kingdom Metazoa; phylum Chordata; class Mammalia; order Primates; family Cercopithecidae; genus Rhinopithecus; species Rhinopithecus roxellana. Next base: position 99,359,477 of record NC_044560.1, on the reverse strand, counting down.
GCTTTGCCACATTCTTCACATTTGTAGGGTTTCTTTCCAGTATGAATTATATTATGTTTTCTAAGGGCTGAAAAATGCTTAAAAGCTTTGCTGCATTCTTCACATTTGCAGGGTTTCTCCCCAGTATGAATTACCTTATGTTCCATAAGTTTTGAGGACCACTTAAAAGCTTTACCACATTCTTCACATTTGTAGGGTTTCTCCCCGGTATGAATTATCTTATGTTTCAGAAGGGCTGAGAAATTGTTAAAAGCTTTGCCACATTCTTCACATTTGTACAATTTCTCCCTAGTATGAATTAGCTTATGTTTCTTAAGGGTTGAGGGATTGTTAAAATCTTTGCCACATTCTTCACATTTGTAGGGTTTCTCCCCAGTATGAATTACTTTATGTCTCGTAAGGTGTGAGGATTGCTTAAAAGCTTTGCCACATTCTTCACATTTGTATGGTTTCTTCCCAGTATGAATTATCTTATGTTTCATAAGGGTTGAGGAATTGTTAAAAGCTTTGCCACATTTTTCACATTTGTAGGGTTTCTTTCCAGTATGAATTATCTTATGTTTTTTAAGGGCTGAGAAATGCTTAAAAGCTTTGCCACATTCTTCACATTTGCAGGGTTTCTCTCCAGTGTGAATTATCTTATGTACAGTAAGTTTTGACAACCACTTAAAAGCTTTACCACATTCCTCACATTTGTAGGGTTTCTCTCCACTATGAATTATCTCATGTTTTCTAAGGGTTGAGGACTGGCTAAAAGCTTTGCCACATTCTTTACATTTGCAGGGTTTCTTTCCAGTATGAATTACCTTATGTTTTCTAAGGGCTGAGAAATGCTTAAAAGCTTTGCCACATTCTTCACATTTGCAGGGTTTCTCTCCAGTATGAATTACCTTATGTACAGTAAGTTTTGACAACCACTTAAAAGCTTTACCACATTCTTCACATTTGTAGGGTTTTTCCCCAGTATGAATGATCTTATGTTTCATAAGGGTGGAGAAATTGTTAAAAGCTTTGCCACATTCTTCACATTTGTACAATTTCTCCCTAGTATGAATTACCTTATGTTTTCTGAGGGCTGGGAAATGCTTAAAAGTTTTGCCGCATTCTTCACATTTGCAGGGTTTCTCTCCAGTATGAATTACCTTATGTACAGTAAGTTTTGAGGACCACTTAAAAGCTTTACCACATTCTTCACATTTGTAGGGTTTCTCTCCAGTATGAATTATCACATGTTTTCTAAGGGTTGAGGACTGGCTGAAAGCTTTGCCACATTCTTCACATTTGTAGGGTTTCTTTCCAGTGTGAATTATCTTATGTCTTTTAAGGGCTGAGAAATGGTTAAAAGCTTTGCCACACTCTTCACATTTGTAGGGTTTCTCTCCAGTATGAATTGCTTTATGTCTAGTAAGGTGTGAGGATTGCCTGAAAGCTTTGCCACATTCTTCACATTTGTACGGTTTCTTCCCAGTATGAATTATCTTATGTTTCATAAGGGTTGAGGACTGGCTAAAAGCTTTGCCACATTCTACACATTTGTACAATTTCTCCCTAGTATGAATTACCTTATGTTTTCTAAGGGCTGAGAAATGCTTAAAAGCTTTGCCACATTCTTCACATTTGCAGGGTTTCTCTGCAGTATGAATTACCTTATGTAAAGTAAGTTTTGATGACCACCTAAAAGCTTTACCACATTCTTCACATTTGTAGGGTTTCTCTTCAGTATGAATTACCACATGTTTTCTAAGGGTTGAGGACTGGCTGAAAGCTTTGCCACATTCTTCACATTTGTAGGGTTTCTTTCCAGTGTGAATTACCTTATGTCTTCTAAGAGTTGAGAAATGCTTAAAAGTTTTGCCACATTCTTCACATTTGTACGGTTTCTCTCCAGTATGAATTGCTTTATGTCCAGTAAGGTGTGAGGATTGCCTAAAAGCTTTGCCACATTCTTCACATTTGTATGGTTTCTTCCCAGTATGAATTATCTTATGCTTCATAAGGGTTGAGGAACTATTAAAAGCTTTGCCACATTCTTCACATTTGTAGGGTTTCTCTCCAGTATGAATTATCTTATGTTTTTTAAGCGTTGAGGACTGGCTAAAAGCTTTGCCACATTCTTCACATTTGCAGGGTTTCTCTCCAGTATGAACTACCATATGTATAGTAAGTTTTGAGGACCACTTAAAAGCTTTACCACATTCTTCACATTTGTAGGGTTTCTCTCCAGTATGAATTTTCTCATGTTTTCTAAGGGCTGAGAAATGGTTAAAAGTTTTGCCACAATCTTCACATTTGTAGGGTTTCTCTGCAGTATGAATTACCTTACGTTCATTAAAATTTGAGGACCCCTTAAAAGCTCTGCTACATTCTTCACATTTGTAGATTTTCTCTCCAGTATGCACTCTCTTATGGTCAGTAAGATTTGAGGACTGGTTAAAAGGTTTGCCACATTCTTCACATCTGAAGTATGTCTCTCCAGTATGAATTATCTTATGTTTAGTGAACACTGAAGAGAAGTTAAAGGCTTTGCCACATTTCTTACATTTGTAGGGTCTGTCTTCAGTATGAATTACCTTATGTTTAATAAGGGTTGAGAACCATTTAAAGGCTTTGCCACGTTCTTCACATTTGTAGATATTCTCTCTAGTACGAATTCTCTTATGTTGAATTAAGTGTGAAAGCATGAGAAATGATTTGCTACATTTTATACATTTGAAAGTTTTCTTTTTAGTGTGTCTAACCTTATTTCTATTTGAATTTGAATATTTATGAAAGACTTTCATGTATTTGTTACACTGAAATATTTTTCTCTGGGTAGTTGTCCTACAATAGTTAAGTTTATTATAACCTTCTTCATGCAACTTACACGCATTGGCACTTTTACAATATTTTCTTAATTGTAAAGTCTTAAGTCCACATCTTGTATATGTTCTCAGTATTACTTCTTGGAAACAATCTTTCATGCTCTGATCTGGCCAAAGGTCTTGTGTAAAATGAGAACGCATAACTGGAAGAAATAAAAGTAACAAATTATTCCACTTGCTAGACTCAAATATACTTTACAAATCTAACCTATAAAATTATAAAAACCACAAAAGCAAGATGGCACAGCAAAATAAGACAGGCCCTAATTTCTTCATAGACATATAAATGTAACAAAAACACACTAACCAAAATACATTTGTGGAAAAGTTATAAATGAGTTAAGTGTATAGAGTACCCCAAGTCAGTACAGTGCAAAGAACCACACAGAAGGAAAGAGAAGTCTGTTACAGTTTCCCAATGCAGCTCTTCCTGATCCCCAAAATAACATAGGGACTTTAGAAGTTAACTGATGGCTGGGAATGGCAGCTCACTCCTGTAATTCCAGCACTTTTGGAGGCCAAGGTAAGTGGATTACCTGAGATCAAGAGTTCAAGACCAGCCTGGCCAAAACGGAAAAACTTCATCTCTACTAAAAATTCAAAAATTAGCCAGCTGTGGTGGCACACATCTGTAGTCCCAGCTACTCACGAGGCTGAGGCAATCACTTGAACTTGGGATGTAGAGATGGCAGTGAGATGAGATTATGCTAGTGCACTCCAGCCTGCGTGACAGAGTGAGACTCTGTCTCAAAAAAAGAAGAAAAAGAAAAAAAAGAAAAAAGAAAAACAAAGAAGAATTGGTACCAATGCTATTGACACTATTCCACAAGATGGAGGAAAAGGGAGCCCTTCCTAATTCATTCTGTGAAGCCAGCATCACCCTAAAACCAGAAAAGGGCATTAACCAAAAAAGAAAACCACAGACTAATGTCCCTGATGAAAACAGATGCTAAAAGGCTTAACAAAACACTAGCTAACTGAATCCAACATATCAAAAAGAGAATCCATGATCAAGTGGGTTTAATACCAGTGGTGCAGGGATGGTTTAACAAATGCAAGTCAATAAATGTGACATACCACATAGAAAGAAATAAAAACAAAAATCACATGATCATCTCAATAGATGCAGAAAAAGCATTCAACAAAATCCCTTTACGATTAAAACTCTTAACAAAACTGGCATACAAGGGACATACATCAATGTAATAAAAGCCATCTATGACAAACCCAGAGCCAACATAATACTGAATGAGGAGAAGTTGAAAGCATTCCCTCTGAGAACTGGAACAAGACAAGAATATCCACTCTTGACACGCTTTTTCAACAGAGTACTCGAAGTCTTAGCCAGAGCACGGAGAAAAGAGAAAGAAATAAAGGGCATCAAAATTGGTAAAGAGGAAGTAAAGCTGTCACTGTTTGCTGATGATATGACTGTTTACTTTGAAAACCCTAGACTTTTCAAGAAAGCTCCTAGAAGTGATAATTCAGCAAAGTTTTCAGATACAAAATTAATGTATACAAATCAGTAGCTCGTCTATACACCAACAGCGACCAAGCAGAGAGTCAAATCAAGAACTCAACCCCTTTTACAATAGCTGTGAAAAAAAAAACTCAAAAACTTACAAATATACCTAACCAGGCAGGTAAAGACCTCTACAAGGAAAACTACAAAACACTGCTAAAAGAAATCACAGATGACGCAAACAAATGGAAACACAGCCCATGCTCATGGATGGATAGAATCAGTATTGTGAAAATGACCACACTGCCAAAAGCAATCTACAAATTCAACGCAATTTCCATCAAAATACCATCATCATTCTTCACAGAATTAGAAAAAATGATTCTAAAATTCATGTGGAACAACAACAAAAAAAGGACTGCATAGCCAAAGCAAGACTAAGCAAAAAGAACAAATCTGAACGAATCACATTACCTGACTTCAAGCTATACTACAAAGCCAGTCATGAAAAGAGCATGGTACTGATGTAAAAATAGGCACATAAGCCAATGGAAAATAATACAGAACCCAGAAATAAACCCAAATACTCACAGCCAACTGAACTTTGACATAGCAAACAAAAACATAAAGTGGGTAAAGGATACTCTTTTCTTTTTTTCTGACACGGAGTTTTGCTCTGTTGCCCAGGCTACAGTGCAGTGGCACAATCTCAGCTCTCCACAACCTGTCTCCCAGATGCCAGCAATTCTCCTCCCTCAGCCTCCCGAGTAGCTAGGATTTCAGGCACCCGCCACTGCACCTGGCTAATTTTTGCATTTTTAGCAGAGATGGGGTTTCACCACCTTGGTCAGGCTGGTCTCGAACTCCTGACCTCGTGATCCACCCACCTTAGCCTCCCAAAGTGCTGGGATTACCGTGCCCAGCCAAGGATACTCTTTTCAACAAATGGTGCTGGGATAATTGGCTAGCCACATGTAGGAGAATAAAACTGGATCCGCATCTTTTACTTTATACAAAAATCAACTCAAGATGGACTAAGGACTTAAATCTAAGACCTGAAACTATAAAAATTCTAGAAGACAACATTGGAAAAACCCTTTCAGACATCGGCTTAGACAAGGATTTCATAATAAAGAACCCAAAAGCAAATGCAATTAAAACAAAGATAAATTAGGGAGGGTTCTCTATCTTGTGGAATAGTGTCAAATTGAGGACTTAATTAAACTAAAGAGCTTTTACAAGGCAAAAGAAACAGCAGAGTAGGCTGAGCGCGGTGGCTCAAGCCTGTAATCCCAGCACTTTGGGAGGCTGAGACGGGCGGATCACGAGGTCAGGAGATCGAGACCATCCTGGCTAACACGGTGAAACCCCATCTCTACTAAAAACACAAAAATCTAGCCTGGCGAGGTGGCGGGCGCCTGTAGTCCCAGCTACTCGGGAGCCTGAGGCAGGAGAATGGCGTAAACCCGGGAGGTGGAGCTTGCAGTGAGCTGAGATCCGGCCACCGCACTCCAGCCTGGGTGACAAAGGGAGACTCCATCTCAAAAAAAAAAAAAAAAAAAAAAAAAAGAAACAGTAGAGTGAACAGACAACCCACAAAGTAGGAGAAAATCTTCACAACCTATATACGATGCACTCAAATCAGCAAGAAAAAAAAATCCCATCAAAACTGAGCTAAGGACACGAATAGAGTTTTCATTTCAACAGAAGATAGACAAATGGCCAACAAACATATGAAAAAATGTTCAACATCACTAATGATCAGGGAAATGCAAATCAAAACCACAATACGACACCACCTTACTCCTGCGAGCATGGCCATAATAAAAAAAATCAAAAACCACTAGATGTTGGTGTGGATGTGGTGATCAGGGAACACTTCTACACTGCTGGTGGGAATGTAAGTTAGTACAACCACTATGGAAAACAGTGTGGAGATTCCTAAAGAACTAAAAGTCATACTACCATTTGACCCAGCAGTCCCACTACTGGGTATCTACCTAGGGGAAAATAAGTCATTATATGAAAAAGATACTTGCATAGATATTTATAGCAGCACAATTCACAATAGCAAAATCATGTAACCAACCCAGATGCCCATTGCCCATTAATCAATGAGTGGATAAACTGTGATATCATAGATAGATAGATAGATAGATAGATAGATAGATAGATAGATAGATAGATGATGGAACACTACTCAGCCATAAAATGGAATAAATTAATGGCATTCACAGCAACATGGATGAGATTGGAGACTATCATTCTAAGTGAAGTAACTCAGAAATGGAAAACCAAACATGTTCTCACTGATATGTGGGAGCTAAGCTATAAGGATGTAAAGGCATAAGAAAGATACAGTGGACTTTGGGGACATGGGGGGAAGAGTGGGAGGGAAACAAGGGATAAAAGACTACAAATAGGATGCAGTGTATACAGCTCGGGTGATGGGTGCACAAAACTCCCACAAATCACCACTAAAGAACTAAAGAACTTACTCATGTAACTAAACACCACTTGTACCCCAAAAACTTATGAAAAATAAATAAAGTAGTACACAGGTTACTTGAAGATGAAAAAAAAAAAACAGAGCTTTCCAAATTTTGATGTAATAAAAGAAAAAAAATGCTTTTTTTTTTTTTTTGACAGAGTTGCCCAGAGGGATCTCAGCTCACCACAACCTCCACCTCCCAGGTTCAAGTGATTCTCCTGCATCAGCCTCCTGAGTAGCTGGGATTACAGGCATGCACCACCATGCCGGACTACTTTTGTATTTTTAGTAGAGATGAGGCTTCTCCATGTTGGTCAGGCTGGTCTCAAACTCCAGGCCTCAGGTGATCCACCTACCTTGGCCTCCCAAAGTGCTGGGATTATAGGCATGAGCCACCACGCCCAGCTGAAAAAATATTCTTAATCCATAATACTTGATCAGAAATTATTTTATTTTAAAAACAATAAAAAACAAAGACTTTCCAAAATGAAAGCTAAGGGTGTTCATCAATCACCACTAGCACAGTTAAAAAAAAAATGCTACATTGTGGACAGGCACAGTGGTTCATGCCTATAATCCTTTACATTTAGGAGGCCAACGCAGTCAGAAAACTTGAGACCAGGAGTTCAAGATCAGCCCAAAAACATAGTGAGACTCTGCACATATAACAACAGAAATGCTAAAATGAGTCTTTTATGTTGAAAAATAAAATGATTCTAGACAGCATCAAAAAAGCATATATAAATATATAGCTTTCTATTAAATGTAATTATACAGACATATATAGAAAAAAAAAATGCTAAAAATAAGTATTTTATATTGAAAATAAAATGATACTAGACAGTATCAAAAATCCATATATATATATAGCTTTCTACTAAATGTAAATATACAGACACATATAAAAAAAGAAATGCTGGCCGGGCGCGGTGGCTCAAGCCTGTAATCCCAGCACTTTGGGAGGCCGAGACGGGCGGATCACGAGGTCAGGAGATCGAGACCATCCTGGCTAACACGGTGAAACCCCATCTCTGCTAAAAACTACAAAAAACTAGCCGGACGAGGTGGTGGCGCCTGTAGTCCCAGCTACCCGGGAGGCTGAGGCAGGAGAATGGCGTGAACCCAGGAGGCGGAGCTTGCAGTGAGCTGAGATCCGGCCACAGAACTCCAGCCTGGGTGACAGAGCGAGACTGCGTCTCAAAAAAAAAAGAAAAGAAATGCTAAAATGAGTCTTTATGTTGAAAATAAAATGATGGTAGATAGCATCAGAAAACATATAAATATATAGTTTTCTGTTAAAGGTAAATATACAGCTACATATAAAATTTCTTACTAAAATAATAGTGCATAAAACCCTTAAAATTCTTCTATAGAATATAAAAACAAAATATAAATCTGCATAAATCTGAATACACAATATGAAACAATTTGTAATTTATTTAAATTATAATAATTTATAATATTAATAGCCACCTGGAAAATATATAGTTTTTTGTTCAACTGAAGTTATGAAATTAAAACATATTGATTTAATCTTAAGATATTTTACAGAATGTCCATTTTTCAAGATAACTACAAAAATTTTATAGAAATTATGCAAAACAAAATAAAATAAGCAAAGTGTGCCACTACAGAATTAAACAAAAAATAGTTAAACAAGAAATGAGAAAAAATGTTTAAAAAAAACCATATAAAACATAACAATGAAGGCTGGGCGCGGTGGCTCAAGGCTGTAATCCCAGCACTTTAGGAGGCCGAGGCGGGCGGATCACGAGGTCAGGAAATCGAGACCATCCTGGCTAACATGGTGAAACTCCGTCTTTACTAAAAAAATACAAAAAACTAGCCAGGCGAGGTGGCGGGCGCCTGTAGTCCCAGCTACTCCGGAGGCTGAGGCAGGAGAATGGCGTAAACCTGGGAGGCGGAGCTTGCAGTGAGCTGAGATCTGGCCACTGCACTCCGGCCTGGGCGACAGAACAAGACTCCATCTCAAAAAAAAAAAAAAAAAAAAAAAAAAACAAAAAAAAACATAACAATGAAACTGGTATGTAATTTTATTTCTTTTTTTTTTTTTTGAGATGGAGTCTGGCTCTGTTGCCCAGGCTGGTGAGCAGGGGCATGATCTCAGCACACCACAACCTGCGCCTCCGGGTTCAACTGATTCTCCTGCCTCAGCCTCCTGAGTAGCACGCCACCATGCCAGGCTAATGTTTGTATTTTTAGTAGAGATGGGGTATCACTATGTTGGCCAGGCTGGTCTTGAACTCCTGACTTTGTAATCTGCCCGCTTTGGTCTCCCAAAGTGCTGGGATTACAGGCATGAGTCACGGCGCCCGGCATAACTTTATTTCCTTAAGAAATCATTTTAAATATAAATTAAACTACTTAATAAAAAGAAATGTAATTCCAGGACTTTGGGAGGCCAAGGTGGGCTGATTACCTGATTTCAGGAGTTTGAGACCAGCCTGGGCAACAAGGCAAAACCCTGTCTCGAACCAAAAAAAAGGGCCGGGCGCGGTGGCTCAAGCCTGTAATCCCAGCACTTTGGGAGGCCGAGGCGGGCGGATCACGAGGTCAGGAGATCGAGACCATCCTGGCTAACATGGTGAAACCCCGTCTCTACTAAAAAATACAAAAAACTAGCCGCGCGAGGTGGCAGGCCCCTGTAGTCCCAGCTACTCGGGAGGCTGAGGCAGGAGAATGGCGTGAACCCGGGAGGCGGAGCTTGCAGTGAGCTGAGATCCGGCCACTGCACTCCAGCCCCTGGGACAGAGTGAGACTCCATCTCAAAAAAAAAAAGGGGGGGGGAACAACAACAACAACAACTAGTTGGGTTTAATGGCATCTGCCTGTAACCCAGCTACTTACAAGGTTGAAACTAGAGGATTATCTGAGTTTGAGAGACTGAGGCTGCAGCCCACAGCCATTACCACACCATTGCAAACCAGCCTGGTTGATAGAGTGAGACCCTATTTCATTAATTAATTAATTAATTAAAAGAAAAAGAAAGAAGATGCCTGAGTGGCTTAAGAAAAAAAGCATACAATATGTTCCTAAAAGAGACCAATTTTAGTACTGAGTCAAATAGTGAGTAAGTCACAGAATGGAAAAAAATCTATATTTCATGCAAATAGCAGCCACAATTGGGTGAGGTAGTCATAATTATATTGGATACAATATGCTTTAAGTACTAGTATGAGACAAAGATTGTTATTATATAATAGTAAAATGGGTCAATTTACCAGGGATCTATAACTATTATATTTATATGTACAGGTAGGTATAACAAAGGGCTCCAAAATACATAAATATTGACAAAAGTGAAGCAAGAAATACATAGCAACATAAGAGCTGCAGACACTGAGACCCCATTATCAATAATAAATAATAAATAGAAAATTCATGTAAAAGATTAAGAAAACAAAATGTAGATAACATTATAGATTGTAATATTTTGCATACAGAGAAATATCTCAGAGTAGATAATTTATAAAGAAAAAAGGTTTATTTGGCTCACAGTTCAGCAGTCTGTACAAGAAGTATGTGCCTGTATCTGTTTCTGGTGAGGGTCTCAGGAAGCTTATGATCATAGTGGAAGGCGAAGAACTGCACATATCACACGGTAAAAGACAGAGCAAGTGTGAGGTAAAAGAACCAGGTTCTTTTAACACAGTTTCTCAAAATTATACAGATATTTGTGTGTCCCCAACAACAATGGAAAAGCAGTCAGATTGTGCAGTCCCTTATATGCCACGAACACGACTTTGGCTCTCATTGTAAACTTGAAGGGAGATCACCAAAACGAAAATAGAATCCTTAGAGAACTTTAAAGCATAAGACAGAAGATGCCTCTACGTGATAGTAACATTTAAAAAATCTCAGTCTTCTCAGAAACTACTTCCTTTGGAGTACATCTTCTCAGGTCACATTTTGAGAACTGACTTTCTCCTTGACCTCTGGACCTCTCATCTGTGGTGTTTATTGTATTCACTCTCACATACCTGGGGGTTTAGTTACCATCTCATGTCTCTTCATATTCCAAGGCTCTTTCCCTTGCTTCAGACAAGCTATCAAGTCTAGCTTAGAGACAGCAATACCTGTTTTATTAAAAATAAATAACACAAATATTGCTCATATTCCACAAATAATGTGCTCATTAAAGAGAATGTAATAGAATATTCCAGTAAATTGATCCCCCAATACTAATTTATAACACACATTTCTAAATATTTAGAAAATATTTTCAATTTGTATAGGCCCTTAATTTTACTACCCAGTACTACTGAATCAAAAATTGGTGGTGGAAATGAGATTTTAAGGTGTGGGCAACTGTATTTTATGCCACTAAATTTCTGCAATTTTCACTAATCTAGAGTGAAAAATACAGATCTGCTCAGAAATGTGAAATGTTCAGGTAAAAATGAAACATCTTTAAAAAATTCCTCTTGGCCGGGTGCGGTGGCTCACACCTGTAATCCCAGCACTTTGGGAGGCCAAGGCGGGTGGATCACAAGGTCAACAGATCAAGACCATCCTGGCCAACATGGTGAAACCCTGTCTCTAGTACAAATACAAAAAAAATTAGCCAGGTGTGGTGGTGCATGCCTGTAGTCCCAGCTATTCGGGAGGCTGAGACAGGAGAATCGCTTGAACCTGGGAGGCAGAGGTTGCAGTGAGCCAAGATTGCACCACTGTACTCCAGCCTAGGCAACAAGAGTGAAACTCCTCAAAAAAAAGAAAAAAAAAAAACAAAAAATCTCTTTCTACACTTACAAATCCCTGTTTTCAGAAAACTCATTTACGGTAAGCATAAATCACCAAAACACATTCTACAGAAAAGAGAAATGAAACCTATAGAATATAATAGGAATTGTTTAATTAAAATTATCCTCACCTAGGAAGACCAGGTTTCTGTAGTTCTCTAACATAACATCCCTATATAAAGTCTGCTGAGCCGTGTCCAGGCATTGCCACTCCTCCAGAGAGAATTCTATGGTCACATCCTGAAATGTCAATGGTCCCTAAAAAACACAACGAAAGACACACATATATTTCCCAAGTGGCCATGGGCAGAATTTTTCATTTGACTCAAGATGAAATGATAGAATAAAGAGAACAGGTTCTAACTTACAGGGATGACCGAACATATCCACTAAAATAATTTTCAACACAGAAATATTCTCTAATGTATTCTCAAATTCTGAGAAAAAAGAATGGCATAAGATCCACAACACCAGTGTAGATAAGATACTTTTCTGGATAATAAAGTATAAAATTAAGGGCATGATAACAAACATGTATTTTTTTAGTGCTATATTTACATGATACAGAAGAAGTCTTGTATATTTTTCTAATCAAAAAGACATGCTGAGTTAGAAGACACCTCTCAAATTTTAATTATACAATTAACTGGAGATCTTGTTATGCATATTTATTTCAGAAGATCTAGAATAAAGTCTGAGTTTCTGAATTTCTGACAAGCTCACCAGTAATGCCTGTTTTGGGCCCAAAAAAGAATCTTTTGTCAAACATTCACCAAGTAGAGGAGCCTGTTTTTCCCAGCTTTTCTGGCCTGTAAACAAAGATGAGAGACCTCATTTTCCAAAGATAGATATATGCAAAGAAAATCTAAGAAAGAAAGGCAGGTGCTGGATTCAATGTGATCACTGGTGCACATCAGCTGCATAAAGATACTTAAAAGGCTGGGCACAGTAGCTCATTCCTGTAATCCCAGCACTTTGGGAGGCTGAGGTGGGAGGATCACGAGGCCAGGAGTTCAAGACCAGCCAGGCCAACATGGTGAAACCCCATCTCTACCAATAGTACAAAAATCAGCCAGCCATGGTGGTGCACATCTGTTGTCTCAGCTATTCCAGAGGCTGAGGCAGGAGAATCGCTTGAACTCAGGAGGCGGAGGCTGCAGTGAGCTGAGATCGCACCACTGCACTCCAGCCTGGGTGACAGAGTGAGACTGTCTCAAACGACAACAAAAAAAGGTACTTAATAATGAAGAGAAAACTAATTTATAGTGAAAAAATCTGTCGGAGAGCTCTTTAACCAAGTGAATCATTAACATCAACTGCACTAGGACAAATTTATTTTATTTATTTATTTATTTATTTATTTATTTATTTATTCATTTATTTATTTATTTATATTATACTTTAAGTTCTAGGGTACGTGTGTACAACGTGCAGGTTTGTTACATATGTATGCATGTGCCATGTTGGTGTGCTGCACCCACTAACTCGTCATTTACATTAGGTGTATCTCCTAATGCTATCTCTCCCCCCTCCCCCCACTCCACAACAGGCCCCAGTGTGTGATGATCCCCTTCCAGTGTCCAAGTGTTCTCATTGTTCAATTCCCACCTGTAAGTGAGAACATGAGGTGTTTGGGTTTTTTGTCCTTGCGACAGTTTGCTGAGAATAATGGTTTCCAGCTTCATCTATGTTCCTACAAAGGACACAAACTCATCCTTTTTTATGGCTGCATAGTATTCCATGGTGTATATGTGCCACATTTTCTTAATCCAGTCTATCATTGATGGACATGTGGGTTGGTTCCAAGTCTTTGCTGTTGTGAATAGTGCCACAATAAACATATGTGTTCATGTGTTTTTATAGCAGCACGATTTATAATCCTTTGGGTATACACCCAGTAAAAGGATGGCTGGGTCAAATGGTGTTTCTAGTTCTTGATCCTTGAGGAATCGCCACACTTTCTTCCACAATGGTTGAACTAGTTTACAGTCCCACCAGCAGTGTAAAAATGTTCCTATTTCTCCACATCCTCTCCAGCATCTGTTGTTTCCTGGCGTTTTAATGATCGCCATTCTAACTGGTGTGAGATGGTATCTCATTGGAGTTTGATTGGCATTTCTCTGATGGCCAGTGATGATGAGCATTTTTTCATGTGTCTGTTGGCTGCATAAATGTCTTCTTTCGAGATGTGTCTGTTCACATCCTTCATCCACTTTTTGATGGGGTTGTTTGTTTTTTTCTTGTAAATATGTTTGAGTTCTTTGTGTAGATTCTGGATACTAGCCCTTTGTCAGGGGAGTAGATTGCAAAAATTTTTCCCATTCTCTAGGTTGCCTGCTCACTCTGATGGTAGTTTCTTTTCCTGTGCATTAGCTCTTTAGTTTAATTAGATCCCATTTGTCAACTTTGGCTTTGGTTGCCATTGCTTTTGGTGTTTTAGACATGAAGTCCTTGCCCATGCCTATGTCCTGAATGGTATTGCCTAGGGTTTTTATGGTATTAGGTCTAACATTTAAGTCTTTAATCCATCTTGAATTAATTTTTGTATAAGGCATAAGGAAGGGATCCAGTTTCAGCTCTCTATATATGGCTAGCCAGTTTTCCCAGCACCATTTATTAATAAGGGAATCCTTTCCCCATTTCTTGTTTTGGTCAGATTTGTCAAAGATCAGATGGTTGTAGATGTGTAGTATTATTTCCGAGGGCTCTGTTCTGTTCCATTGGTCTATATCTCTGTTTTGGTACCAGTACCATGCTGTTTTGGTTACTGTAGTCTTGTAGTATAGTTTGAAGTTAGGTAGCATGATGCCTCCAGCTTTGTTCTTTTGGCTTAGGATTGACTTAGCAATGCGGGTTCTTTTTTGGTTCCATATGAACTTCAAAGTAGTTTTTTCCAATTCTGTGAAGAAAGTCATTGGTAGCTTGATGGGGATGGGATTGAATCTATAAATTACGTTGGGCAGTATGGCCATTTTCATGATATTGCTTCTTCCTATCCATGAGCATGTAATGTTTTTCCATTTGTTTGTGTCCTCTTTTATTTCGTTGAGCAGTGGTTTGTAGTTCTCCTTGAAGAGGTGACGGGGAGAATGGAACAAAGTTGGAAAACTCTACAGGATATTATCCAGGAGAACTTCCCTGACCTAGCAAGACAGGCCAACATTCAAATTCAGGAACTACAGAGAATGCCACAAAGATATTCCTCGAGAAGAGCAACTCCAAGACACATGATTGTCAGATCCACCAAAGTTGAAATGAAGGAAAAAATATTAAGGGCAGCCAGAGAGAAAGGTCGGGTTACCCACAAAGGGAAGCCCATCACACTAACAGCGGATCTCTCGGCACAAACTCTACAAGTCAGAAGAGAGTGGGGGCCAATATTCAACATTCTTAAACAAAAGAATTTTCAACCCAGAATTTCATATACAGCCAAACTAAGTTTCAAAAGTGAAGGAGAAATAAAATCCTTTACAGACAAGCAAATGCTGAGAGATTTTGTCACCACAAGGCCTGCTCTACAAGAGCTCCTGAAGGAAGCACTAAACATGGAAAGGAACAACCGGTATCAGCCACTGCAAAAACATGCCAAATTGTAAAGACTATCGATGCTAGGAAGAAACTGCATCAACTAATGAGCAAAATAACCAGCTAACACAATAGTGACAGAATCAAATTCACATATAACATTATTAACCTTAAATGTAAATAGGCTAAATGCTCCAATTAAAAGACGCAGACTGGCAAATTAGATAAAGAGTTAAGGCCCATCAGTATGCTGTATTTAGGAGACCCATCTCTTGTGCAGAGACACACATAGGCTCAAAATAAAGGGATGGAGGAAGATCTACCAAGCAAATGGAAAACAAAAAAAAGCAGGGGTTGCAATCCTAGTCTCTGATAAAACAGACTTTAAACCAACAAAGATCAAAAGAGACAAAGAAGGCCATTACATAATGGTAAAGGGATCAATTCAAGAAGAAGAGCTAACTTTCCTAAATACATATGCACCCAATACAGGAGCACCCAGATTCATAAAGCAAGTCCTTAGACACCTACAAAGAGACTTAGACTCCCTTACAATAGTAATGGGAGACTTTAACACCCCACTGTCAACGTTAGACAGATCAACAAGAAAGAAAATTAACAAGGATATCTAGGAATTGAACTCAGCTCTGCACCAAGTGGACCTAATAGACATCTACAGAACTCTTCACCTGAAATCAACAGAATATGCATTCTTCTCAGCACCACATCGCACTTATTCCAAAACTGTCCACATAGTTGGAAGTAAAGAACTCCTCAGCAAATGTAAAAGAACAGAAATTATAACAAAACTGTCTCTCAGACCACAGTGTAATCAAACTAGAACTCAGGATTAAGAAACTCACTCTAAACCACTCAACTACATGGAAACTGAACAACCTGCTCCTGAATGACTACTGGGTACATAACGAAATGAAGGCAGATATAAAGATGTTCTTTGAAACCAATGAGAACAAAGACACAACATACCAGAATCTCTGGGACACATTTAAAGCAGTGTGTACAGGGAAATTTATAGCACTAAATGCCCACAAGAGAAAGCTGGAAAGATCTAAAATTGACACCCTAACATCACAATTAAAAGAACTAGAGAAGCAAGAGCGAACACATTCAAAAGCTAGCAGAAGGCAAGAAATAACTAAGATCAGAGCAGAAACTGAAGGAGGTAGAGACACAAAAAACCCTTCAAAAAAATCAGTGAATCCAGGAGCTGGTTTTTTGAAAAGATCAACAAAATTGATAGACTGCTAGTAAGAGCAATAAGAGAGAAGAATCAAATAGACACAGTAAAAAAAAAAAAAGATAAAGGGGATATCACCACTGATTCCACAGAAATACAAAGTACCATCAGAGAATACTATAAACACCTCTACACAAATTAACTAGAAAAACCTACAAGAAATGGATAAATTCCTGGACACATACACCCTCCCAAGACTAAACCAGGAAGAAGCTGAATCTCTGAATAGACCAATAATAGGCTCTGAAATTGAGGCAATAATTAATAGCTTGCCAACCAAAAAAAGTCCAGGACCAGATGGATTCACAGCCGAATTCTACCAGAGGTACAAGGAGGAGCTGGTACCATTCCTTCTGAAACTATTCCAATCAATAGAAAAAGAGGGAATCCTCCTAACTCATTTTATGAGGCCAGCATCATCCTGATACCAAAGCCTGGCAGAGACACAGCAAAAAAAAGAGAATTTTAGACCAATATCCCTGATGAACATTGATGCAAAAATCCTCAATAAAATACTGGCAAACCAAATCCAGCAGCACATCAAAAAGCTTATCCACCATGATCAAGTGAGCTTCATCCCTGGGATGCAAGGTTGCTTCAACATACGCAAATCAATAAACATGATCCAGCATATAAACAGAACCAAAGACAGAAACCACATGACTATCTCAATAGACACAGAAAGGCCTTTGACAAAATTCAACAGCCCTTCATGACAATTTTTATGATGTGCTGCTGCACACAGGACACACGGTCACCGCTGTGCATAACAAGATCTCCACTTAATTGTACACACTAAAATTTGAGAGGTGTCTTCTAACTCAGCATGTCTGTGATATTGCCCCCTCAAAAGTATAGTCTGAATTTAGCCACAAAGAAACATCAGTTTTATGCAAAAGCCAAAACACAGGTAATTCCCATTTTGTGTAATTTTTAATAGCCATTGCCATCCTGTTTTAAAAAAAAAAATTTTTTTTTTGAGACAAAGTCTTGCTGTGTCACCCAGGCAGGAGTGCAATGGTGCAACTTGGCTCACTGCAACCTCCGCCTCGCAGGTTCACGCAATTCTCCCTGCCTCAGCCCTGAGAAGCTGGAATTACAGGTGCCCACCACGACGTCTGGCTATTTTTGTATTTTTAGTAGAGACAGGATTTCACCATGCTGGCCAGGATGGTCTCGAACTCCTGCTCATGTGATCCACCCACCTCGGCCTCCCGAAGTGCTGGGATTACAGGTGTGAGCCACAGCACTAGCCTTAAAAAGCATTTACTAATGCTCTTCGGCATAGAGCTAATGGAGAACACAGACGGAAACTCAACACTACATGTTCTTCTTTTTCACTAAGGATCCCAGCTTTTCCCCAATAGGAATCTTGAGTATCCACACCTTGCCATGTTCAACAACCACAAGTGCCTTCCTTCACTCCTTCTTCCTTCCTTCCGTCCTTCCTTCCTTCCTCCTTCCTTCCTTCCTTCCTTCCTTCCTTCCTTTCCTTCCTTCTTCTTTCTTTCTTCTTTCTTCTTTTCTTTTCTTTCTTTCTTTTCTTTCTCCCTTTCCTTCCTTCCTTCTTCTCTTCCTTCCTTCCTCCTTCCTTCCTCTTCCTTCCTTCCTTCCTTCCTTCCTTCCTTCTTCTTTCTTCTTCTTTCTTTCTTCTTTCTTTCTTCTTTCTTTCTTTCTTCTTTTCTTTCTTTCTTTCTTTTTCTCTGTCTTTCTTTTTCTTTCTTGCTCTTTCTTCCTTTCCTTCCTTCCTTCCTTCCTTCCTTCCTTTCTTTCTTTTTTTTTTTTGAGACAGAGTTTCACTCTTGTTGCCCAGGCTTGAGTGCAGTGGACACAATCTTGGCTCACCGCAACCTCCACTTCCTGGGTTCAAGTGATTCTCCTGCCTCAGTCTCCTGAATAGCTGGGAGTATGGGCATGCGCCACCATGCCCAGTTAATTTTTTTGTATTTTTAGTAGAGACAGGATTTCTCCATGTTGTTCAGGCTGGTCTCGAACACCCAACCTCAGGTGGTCGCCCACCTCAGCCTCCCAAAGTGTTGGGATTACAGGTGTGGGCCACCATGCCCGGCCTCCCCACCTCTTTTCTTTGTTCTATACATTTTTTCCATTTGACTTTTCCTGGATTTTGTCTTTTCTAATAAACTGATAAATGTAACTACAGTGTTTTCCTGAGTTCTGTGAATAGCTCTTTAAAATTATTGAATTTGAAGACGGTTATGAGAGTCTCCAGTTTTTGAACAGTAGCTCAGAAGCAGAAATGGGCCCATGGGGTTTGTGACTGGCTTCTTCAGTAAGAACAATGTTGTGAGACTGAGCCCTGAGTCAGGGTCTGTGCTGACTCTGGGTGGTGTCAGAATTCAAATGTCAGACAGTGAGTTGGTGTTGGAGAATTGCTTGGTGTTTAGCAGACTCTACAAATTTGGTTCCAGCTGAGAGATCTCACAGAGGCCTGGTCTAGAATGGATCTCTGGGTGTCTGGAATGGGAGGCTCTGCTTTTCTGTACCCAGGCCGTCACACTGCCCATTACCCTGTGATTTCAGGTCTCCTCCCAGGGTGAGAGAGGATAAAAACTTAGAGGAAAAAAGTTCTGATAACAGACCGTCTTTTTCTTTCTTTCTTTCTTTTTTTATTTAAGTTCTAGGATACATGTGCAGAACGTGCAAGCTTGTTACATATGTATACATGTGCCATGTTGGTGTGCTGTACCCATTAACTCATCATTTACATTAGGCATTTCTCCTAATGCTATCCCTCCCCACTACTGCCACTCCATTTATGTTCACCACCCTGTGTCCAAGTGTTCTCGTTGTTCAATTCCCATCTATGAGTGAGAACATGCTGAACAGACCGCCTTTTTCCACTGCTGCCATCACAGGATTCCCACCTTCTTACAAGCATATCTACTAGACTTTGCCTTATCCACACCCCTCTTAGAACTATACTATAGCATTTTTGATCCTAGTGTTTCCTGCCAAATCTCACTCAAGTGTTTACAAGTCTCCTGGCATATCCCAACCCCCAGACACTGAATCTGCAGCTGCAACCTGTTTTTTTCACCAACGTGGGGTTCTAAACAACCTGCTCATAATCTCATCTGCCAGCATGAACCCAAAAATTAATCAGAGTAGAGCCATACCTGGGCCACTATCTGTCGCACAAATCAGTCCTTCCACTTGCATTGCACTCTCTTTCACCCATAGAGTTTTTTTTTGTTTTAACTTTTAGTTTTGATTCAGGAGTACATGTGCAGGTTTGTTATACAAGGGAAATTGTGTCGGGGGGTTGGTGTGCAGATTATTTTGTCACTGAGGTATTAAGCACAGGTATTATTTTTCTGATCCTCTTTGTCTTCCACCCTTAACTAGAAGGGTGCCTGTTGTTCCCCTTTTTGTGTCCATGTGTTCTTATTATTTAGCTCTTACAAATAAATGAGAGCATGCATTTGGTTTTCTCTTTCTGCATTAGTTTTCTAAGGATAATGGTCTCCAGCTCCATCTATGTTCCTGCAAATGACATAATCTTGTTCACTTTTTATGGCAATGCATGTTTATATACCATATTTTGTTTTTATGAAATATTTTATTTTATTTTATTTTTCGAGAATGGGTCTTTGTCACCCAGGCTGGAGTACAGTGACATGATCTTGGCTTATTGCAGCCTCAAATTTCTGGGCTCAAGCAATTCTTCTACCTCAGCCCCCTAACTAACTGGAACTACAGGTGTGTGCCACCAAGCCCAGCTAATTTTTCTTCTTGTATTTTTTGTTGAGATAGGGTTTTGCCATGTTGTTTAGGGTGGTCTTGAACTCCTGAGCTCAGGCAGTTTACCTGCCTCAACCTCCCAGAGTGTTGGAACTACAGGCATGAGCCACCACACCTTACCATACCATATTTTCTTTATCCAGTTAACCATTGATAGGCATTTAGGTTGATTCCATGTCTTTGCTATTGTGAATACTGCTGCAATGAACATGCATGTGCACGTGTCTTTATGACAGAATAATTTATGTTTCTTTGGGTATATACTCAATTATGAGGTTGCTAGGTCAAATGGCAATTCTGTTTTTAGTTCTGTGAGGAATCGCCACACTGCTTTTCACAATGATTGAACTAATTTACACTCCCAGGAGCAGCGCATACCCTTTTCTCTGAAACTTTGCCACATTTTATTTTTTGACTTTGTAATCA